>NC_137902.1:60322582-60527636 GCF_963455335.1 Martes martes
TAGCAAAAACCCGTATGTTTAGACCCTTTCTTAAAGTTTACATAAAAAAGTAATTTGATATGATGTATATATTCAGTTATAAAATGTAAAAATAAAAGAGCTCTTGGGAGAAAAGAGAGAAGAATATCTTTATGCACTTGGAATTGGCAAAGATTTCTTAAATAGGGCACAAAATTTAGCAAATTATTTTTTTTCAAAAGATGATAAGTTGATTTTTATTAAAATTAAAAACCTACATTTATCAAAACTTATGTTTATAAAAAATTTGTATTTACAAAAATGCAACTCAAAGCTTGGGAAGGAATACTGGTCAGACATATATAAGAAAATGGCACTTTTGTAATATAAAGAATTCTATAAAATTACTAAAAGAACAGACAAAATATTAATGGAACAAAAACCTTGGTAGGCACTTAGCAATAAAACATACAAAATGACAACAAACAAGACAAAAGTGAAAAACAAAAAATGGTTTTCAGTGTTCTGTCTTTACCTAACAAAACTCAGAGAGAGTACAGAATTAAGTATCTAAATTACCATGCTTAGTTTAATATCCAGGATCTTATCTTTCACCCAGTGACTACTGATTCCATATTTCATACTCAATCTTAAAGGTACCTGCATAAGAAGTTCAATTAGGAAAAGAGAGCAATATTATTAAGAGCTATGCATATGCACACACACACACGCACATATAAATAGCATTCACACATGAGGCAAACTGTATAAAATAAATAATAAATCTTTTTGATCTAAATGAGTACAAAAATTCAGTCCCTGGTTGTGGGTGTTTACATTCCATAACTCTTTTCTTTGCCTTTTTTTGTATAAAATCAGATCTTAAATCATTTACCTATTGTGGTTATATTCTGTGTTACTATAGTAGAAACACCCAATCTAATTAAACTTAGATTGTTCTACTAGCAAAATATATTTTTAAATCTTTACCAATATCTTTAAATCTTCACCTTCATTCAATCTTTCCAATGTTCCCATCTCTGGTATAGTTATCTAACTTTATAGGATGTGTATGGAACAGCCAAATAATTTTTGGTTTCTTACCATAATTTTCTGCATGATAAGCATATTTAGTTTCCAAACTGCACCTAAGCGAGTATGTGCCTTTGATGGCTATTTTAAGACAAATACTAAAAATACTAAAATTGAGTCTAATTGCTAGTTTTCATTCTAACACCTCTGCTGGCCTAAAGTGCTGCATGTTTCTCCCCACATTTTCTTTAATCTTACTTTAGTATGTTGATATTCTTCTAAGAAGATAATAATGTTTATTTTGAAAACTTACTATTTTATAGTAGTTAGTCATTAGTATTGGGCACAATGTCATGGGAAGCAGCAATAGTAACACTGAAAGAGCAGTAGTCTTAGAATCAAAAATCACATTGGTGAATCTTAGTCCCATCACATATTACCTTGTTCAATCTACTAAAGGTCTTTTTCTTTTGTTAAAAAAAAAAATAGTTGTGGTCAAAAAAACACATAACATGATACATAGTTAAGTATAAATGCAATATTGTATCAGTTCTTACATAACAAACCACCCATTGAGTACCAACTCCGCAGTTCCCCTTAACCCTTGTTCCTCCCAACCACGGTTCTTCTTTTTAAGTTTCTATTTAAATTCCAGTTAATATACAGTGTAATATTAGTTTCAGGTGTGTAATTTAGTGATTCAACATTTCCATACAACACACGGTGATCATCACAACAAGTGCCCTCCTTAATCCCCATCACCTATTTAACTCAAACCCCACCCCCCATCGCCCCTCTGGGAGCCATCAGTTTGTTCCCTATAGTTTGGTTTCTCTTTCTTTTTTACCTCTAAGAATGTTTGTTTTGCTTCTCAAATTTCACATATGAGTGAAATCATATGGTATTTGTCTTTCTCTGACCAACTTTTTTTTGCTTAGCATAATACTTTCTAGCTCTAACTGTATTGTTGCAAATGGCAAGATCTCACTCTTTTTAATGACTGAGTAATATTTCTGTGCATGTGTATCACATCTTAATTCATTCTACTTTCTGTTTCTGTGAGTCTGGTTAATTTAGATACCTCATATAAGTGAAAGCATGCAGTATTTGCATGAAATTTCTAAGGAAAGTGTTAAAGATGTAGCTTGGCTTTCTCTGACTGGTATGTTAAAATGTGAGAAGAGGGAAATTACTTATAGATGGAATTATTAAGCATTAAGGAGGCAGAATTTATAGATTTGGATAATTCTCAGCCTATCAAAATTGCAAAATGTGAGGACACTAAAGGTGAAGCCAAGTGACCACTTGTTAAGATTAGTATGATTCAGCCATCCAAACAGAAGTCAGGAGATATTGTTCAAGATAATATAGAAACACCCTAAGATAATGGATGAACAACTATAATGGAAGAATGGCCTGGAAATGATTCAGAGATCAAGAATGCCACTCCCATCACAGGCCCAAAAGGCTTGATGCACCTAGGTTTTAAAGGATAAGGATGCATGGCAGAGCCCAGATGTGGTACCACAAACTGGGAGGGCCACAGTCCTCAGCTTGCTGAGAACTACAGCAGGGGCGGGGCCCCAGTAAAGCTGTAGTAGGTTGTCCCACAGAACCATGGAGGTGACTTACTACCCCACTGGGCCTGGAAAACAGAGCACGAAGCCAAAGAGGAATATTCTCAAACTTAAGTTCTAGTGGACTTTTCTCCATTAGGTTTTGGGCTTATTTGGGACCTGCCCCTCCTTAATTCTTTCCTATGTCTCCCTTTTGAAATGGAATGTCTACACTATCCCTGTTTCAGTGTTGTATCTTGGAACCACATAACACATTTGGTCTCACAATTTCACAGCTAGAGAAGAGTCAGCCTCAGAATGACTCATACCTTGAGTTTGACCCAAATCTGATTTAGATGATGTTTACATGAGACCTTGGACTTAGACTTTAAAGTTAATGCTGGACTGAGTTAAGACTTTGGGGTCTATTGGGATGGAACAAATGAACTTTGTATGCAAAAAGGACTGAATTTTGGAAGGGCCCAGGTTGGAATGCTATAGACTAAATATTTCCTCCCAAAATTCATATGCTGAAAACTAATCGCCAGTGTAATGGAATTTGGAGATGGGGCCTTTGGGAGGTAATTAAGTCATGAGGGGGGAGCCCTTCTGAATAGGATTAATGACCTCATAAAGGAGACCCCAGAGAGCTCTCTTTCACGAAGTTAAGACACAGTGAGAGGATAGATGTCTACCATCTCCTGATCAAAACAAGGTGACAGGGAGCTGAAATCTGCTGCTTACAACCATGAGTCAAACCCTCAAGTTATTGAAACTCCAACCAACAGTTTGACTTCAACTTCATGAGAAATCATGAGCCAGAACCACCAAACTAAGTGTTTTGGGATTTCCTATTCTCAGAAACTGTTAGCAAATTTTTGCTGTTTTAAACTATTAATGCTGGGTTCAAAATGTTATGCAGCAATAAATAATAATAAAATGGGAATTCAGAAACAAAACAAATTTCTTTAGAAATTATATAGAAATTATAATTATATATAATTATATATATTAGAAATTATATATATATAATTACATATTTATTCAGTATAATAAATAATTAGTGCAATAGTAATTCTTAAATACTAGGCTATTTTTATCCTCCAGGATAGATACAGCTTATTTTAGGATTCTGGAAATTCAGTCTAGTTCTAAATAAGTTACAAAATTCATGTATTGCAAGGTCATTTGTCCAAAGCTAATCCCCTATAGACTTGCTTTTTAGATAAGAAGTTAGTCTCTTTCAAAGCTCCAGGGAAAATAGCTAAAATCCAGTGCTTAAGGCAATTGATTCTCAGTCAGTCACAATCATTAAAATGGAGCTCCTGATCAAATAGGGGAGAGTTATTGCTTCACCAGAATAAATGCTGATGTAGTGATTCCAGACACTGACTTGTCACATTGTGAACTGGAATTGCACATCTCTGACCTCCCTCTGACTATAGAAGACATCCGTTCCTTAGAACTCAGATGGACAGATGGGAGTGGAACCCAGGCTCTGATATGTTATGTGTTTGGAACTCATGAAGGCAATGAGGCAAAAGAAGCCTGGTACTTCTCTAATTATTCATTTTAAAAGCTCAGTTTTCCATTAGTTGGGATCCTTTTCCCAGTGTCTGTGTCTCATCCAGATAGATCTTTGTGTACCCATCTAAAATGTAAAAAGCACACTGCGCCTAAATAAGAAGGAATAACAGGGACCAATTTGAAAATATATATATGAAACAATGTGTTCCTATTTTGAACACCAGTTAGTGTAGGACTGAGAACAAACACAAAAACAAACAAGATGAGCCCTACCTTCACCATAGCTTCTACATGTGGCAATTCTAAACTACACCATAGGAATGAGGAAGCCGAAGTAGAACACATTAGAGTTTGGAAAAGCAATGACAGCTAGAGTAAACAGAGCAGAATAACAGAGATGTAGAGCTATACGGAGAAAACAATAAATTGCAGAACCTGGTATAGGGAACACCGTAAATCTCTGGCTGAATACCAACACAAGCACAGATATGGTAAAAATCCACAAATCCTAGCAAAGGTGAACTTCAAGGAAAGAAAGAAAATCACTGGATCCTGCAAACTAAAATATTACCCAAACACACAAATTATAGGGAATAATTCAAATTCCCACCACACAGAGAAGATAGGCCATGAGAAATGCAAAGGTCTTTTGCTATCTATCCCAGAAGCACCATACCTTATTAACCAGTCAAAACTAGCCCTTGGATAGAAACTCCTCTGGACCCCCTCCCTCAAAAGGACCATAAACATCAAGCCGTCAAAAAAAAAAAAAAAAAAAAAGAGAAAGAAAATCCACTGATCCAACTATAACTCTTCAGGACAAAACATAACATATAAAAGGAATAGAGAAAAACAGTAAAAATATATAATTTATAATTGCTAGCTTCCAACAAAAACATAATAGATTTGTGAAGAAATAGGAAAATATTACTCATGACCAGGAGAAAAATCAGTCAATAAAAACATAAACAAGAATGAAAGAGATGATAAAGTTCATAGACAAAGGTGCCAAAAATATGCTCAATGCTCGGTACTTCAAAAGGAACATTCATGTAATGAGTATAGCAATAAAAGATTAAAAAGCCACCAACTCTGACTCTTAAAGTTAAAAAATATAGTATTTGAAATAAACAATTCCCTGAACTAGATGATGTGTATTTTAGTTTAAAGAACAACAAATCAGTGAACATAATGAAATAAAATATTTTTGATAAAATATTTTTTAATTGAAGAAATACAAAAGACTTACATAGGAGGAACAGAGACATAAAGATTTATACTATACTATTAGGCAATGTAACATACATGCAATGGAAAAAAAAAGAGAGATGACATGGTAAAAATTTTTTTAAGAAATAATGGATTAAAAATTTTCAAATATGATGAAGTCTATAAACCCATGACCCAAGGAGCTTAAAATATTTTCAACTGTGAGAACCAAAGAAAATTATACAAGCATATCAAAATCAAATTGCTGGAAAACAATGTCTAAAAAAAATCTTAATAGCAACAAAGGTCAAAAGCACATTATTTTCTGAAGAACAAAGATAATAAGGCAAAAGACTCATCAGAACCTATATTGTCTAGAAGACAATGAAACAATGTCTTAATAGTATATGTTAAGAAAAAAGCTAACAATTTTAAGGTCACCAAAATATTTTTTAAATTAAGACAAAATTAAGCTTTTTGCAGACAACAAAAATTGTGAGGATTCATTGTCAGCAGACTTATAGTTTAAAGAAAAAGTTAAGTATTTCAGGCATTAAAAAAATCTTAGGTCATTAAAAATAGAGAACTCTAGAAATGACAAACTGGTAAATATGTGGATAAAAATGAAATATTTTTTCTCATTGAATTAAGAAGTTCAAATTTGCAGTTATAAAATAAGTAAGTCTCAGAGATGAAAAGTACAGCATAAGGAATATAGTTAATAATATTGTTACAACACTGCATGGTGACAGATGGTGATTACAATTACCATGGTGAGCATTGAATAATGTATAAAATTGTCAGATCAATATGATGTACACCTAAAACAAATATAACACGACCTACCAATTATATTTCAAGTAAAGAAAGGAATTTATTTAAAAGGCAATTACTAGGGCACTGGATGGCTCAGTCCTTAACCATCTGCCTTCAGCTCAGGTCATGATCCCAGAATCCTCGGATCAAGCCCTGCATTGGGCTCCCTGCTTGGTGGGAAGTCTGCTTCTTCCTCTCTCACTCACTCTGCTTGTGTTCACTCTCTAGTTGTCTCTTTTTCTGTCAAATAAATAAGTAAAACCTTTTTTAAAAAAAATAAAATTAATAAATTAAAAAGTAAAAAAGTATTTTAAGTAAAAATAATGCAATGTATTGAGGGATTTGTAACATGCAGAAGTAAAATGTTGGTAACTGTAGCACAAAGAATTGGAAGGTAAAATGGAAGTTTAGTGATATAAGAATCCTATATTATATATGAAGTGATATAGTATTTGAAAGCAGATTGCTGTAAGTTAAGAACACAATGATCATACGTATTTTTTTAAGATTTTATTTATTTATTTGAGAGAGAGAATGAGAGAGAGAGAGAGGATGAGAGGGGTGAGGGACAGAGGGAGAAGCAGACTCCCCATTGAGCAGGGAAGCCGATGCAGGACTTGATCTTGGGACTCCAGAATCATGACCTGAGCCAAAGGGAGTTGCTTAACCAACTGAGCCACCCAGGTGCTCCTCGTAAGTAATTTTTAATTAAGTAATTAAACATTAATTATTAATTATGTCATTTGTAAGATATTAATTACCAAAGCTGAGTAACAAAATAACACATATAAATGAATTTACAACAATTAAATATATAAAAATTTTTGATAAGAATTTATAAAGAATACTCCATGCCTTAATTGTTTTACCATTAAACTCTTTCAAATTTTTAAGGAAAACATAACACAATCCTTAAATAAACTCATTCAAATATTATGGAAGAAAGATTTACTTCTAGCTCTTATTTTTGTAGCCAGTATTAGATTTGTACTGAAAACTAGATAAAAACATTACAAAAAAAGAAAATTATACATATCTCATATAAATATCAACCAAATATTTAACAAAATATTTAAATCAAAATCAGCAACCATAAAATGATAATATATCATGAGGTTGGATTTATGACAGGAATGCAGAGTTGCTTTAACATTTTCAAAATCAATCAATTTAACCCACCATATTAACAGAATAAAAGAAAAAATGCTATGATCTCAATAGATATAGAAAGAACATATCACAAAACTCAGCATAAAGCACAAAATAAAAAACAAAGCAAACTATTACAGGAAGGAAATTCCTTCACCCAACAGAAGCATCTATGATAAACCTAGTACAAGTATCATAATTAGTGATAAAATATTAAATGCTTTCTAAGATTTGGAATAAGCACCTCACTTTCTTATTACAAAGGAAACTTTGCTCTAAGCCATAATACAATTAATGTAGCAAAAGTATACACAGTGGAAAAGAAGTGAAGCATTCTTATTCACAGAAAAATGTGATTGTATTTGTAGGAAATCCTAGATAATCTATTTTAAAAAGCTGTTAGTATTAACAAGTCACATTAGGAAAATTGTAGGATACCACTATAAAATAAAGCTATGTGTTTCTATCTATCAAAAATGAATGGTTTTGAAGTTGGTTATACTACTCAAAATAACATTCAAAATAGTGACACATTTAACAAATATGCATAGAACCTATGTGTACAGAATGATTATAGGGAACTATTGCTGAGGGAAATTACCCAAAGGTATTATGCTAAGTAAAATAAGTCAGACAGACAAAGACAAATGCCATAGGATTTCACTGATATGTAGACTCTAAAAAACAAAACAAATGAATAAACAATGAAGAAAAGCAAAAGCAGGGGCGCCTGGTTGGCTCAGTTGGTTAAGCATCGACTCTTGGTTTCAGCTCAGGTAGTGATGTCAGGGTCCTGGGATCAGCTAGTGTCAAGCTCTGTACTCAGCATGGAGTCTGCTTGTTCTTGTCCTCCCCTTTCCTGTCTACTCCCTCCCCTTCAATTAAAGAAATAAATAAAGTCTTTAAAAATGAAGAAAGGAAGAAAGGAAGAGAGAGAGAAAGGAAAGAAGGAAGGAAGGCAAGCAGAAACAGACCAACAAATACAGAGAACAAACT
Source organism: Martes martes (assembly GCF_963455335.1). Taxonomy (NCBI): domain Eukaryota; kingdom Metazoa; phylum Chordata; class Mammalia; order Carnivora; family Mustelidae; genus Martes; species Martes martes. The sequence goes on from NC_137902.1 coordinate 60,330,826, forward strand.
GATGGTTGCCAGATGGGTAGAGTGTGAAGGAATGGCAAAATGGGTAAAGGGAATAGGAGATACAGGCTTCCAGTTATAGAATGAATAAGTCATGGGGATAAAACGTACAGAATAGTGAATATAGTCAATGGTATTGTAAAAGCCATGTATAGTGACAAATGGTAGCAATACTTGTGGTGAACATAGCACAGCATATAAGCTTGTTGAATCACTGTAGTGTATACATGAAATTAATGTAACATTGTGTGTCAACTGTACCTCAATTTAAAAAATAACTGTTCTTTATGATTTTCACTCTCAAATACTCTCTTTACCTGTAAGGATATTGAGTCACTAAATCAGAAGAAAGCAGGGTTATTTTTTCATAAACTATCCTTATTTTTTCCTGGCTTTCCTAGGTATTTCACAAAAGAAAAAAAAAAGTCTTTACTTAGAAATTAAACTGTGATCTAAATATAATAATAGTAGCAAATGTTCATTCAGCCCTTTACTCAATCCCAAGCACTGTGTTATATAAGTTTTAAGTCATTAGTCACTTAGCAGTCAAAGTAATTAGAAATAGTATAGTCACTTTATAATTCAGTTATACTAGAGCAAGGAGTTTCACAAAAAGTCTTAGAAAAGTATAACAAATTAATCTTGTTTCTCTTACTCTCTCTTTAGCAGAATTCCAGAACTTCAAGAAAAATTTCTAATGTTTCTATTGTTAACTATAAATGAATTCACTCTTTAAGGTTAGATATTATTAATGTTAAAAAATTAAATCTGTGCTCTCTTTAAATGTGTATATTTTATTAAAATTGAAAACAGTGTTTATTAAAATGGAAAATCAGAAACAAAAGAATGCTTAAAATTCACAAATTTGGGGGGTGCCTGGGAATCCCAGTCAGGCATTTGCATTTGGCTCAGGTCATTATCCTATGGTATTGGGTTCCCTACTCCATAGGAGCCTGCTGCTCCCTCTCCCTCTGCGCTCCCCTACTCATGCTCTCTCTCTCTCTGAAATAATAAATAAAATCCTTAAAAAATTAACAAATGTTCAGATAGCTTTTGCTGTAAGAAATATTATTTCTTAACCAGTTCCTCCAGTTTAAGTAACAAAGATTATTAAAAAAAATTAAGTTGAAGTCATTTTAAAAAAATCCATATTTCAATTTTAGGCAATATTGATTGAATTTCTGTTATGCAAGATGGGGAAGTTTACACTTTTTATATTCTCTCTCACCTCTTCTCCAGTTCATGTATTCTTATATTAAACAGAAAATATGTATTGATTTGTACATTTGCTGTTTTAAGCAATGACCTTTCTTGCCTCTTTTTTTTTTTTTTTTTTTAAAGATTTTATTTTATTTGAGAGAGAGAGAGAGAGAGAGAGATCACAAGTAGGCAGAGAGGCAGGCAGAGAGAGAGAGAGGAGGAAGCAGGCTCCCCGCGGAGCGGAGAGCCCGATTCGGGGCTCGATCCCAGGACCCTGGGATCATGACCTGAGCCGAAGGCAGAGGCTTTAACCCACTGAGCCACCCAGGCGCCCCCCTTTCTTGCCTCTTAAACTAAAGAAATGTTCATAGTGATCAGTTAACCTCCAATGAAAGGGCAAAATTCAGCTTCTAAATCAAAGTGCAACAAATCCTAATACTCATAGCACATGAGTGGTTTTATAGATGAGTACCTAATTATTTGTTACTTACGTGGTCTCAGGAGATTCTTTATTGCTTCAACTGATTCTTCTTTTTTTTTCCCTGTTATACACAGAAACTGAAATATTTCCCACTTATGTAGATTAAACTGGTTTAGAATAAGTAAATAAGTGAATCATAAGAAAATGGTTATTTAAGAATTTCAGTTTATATAGTCAAATTACATGGATTTATTTGGATTACAAAATGTTTGCTCTATAAAGAGATTTACCATATTTCTTTCAAAAGCAAATTGTCATGAGACACTTAAAATGTTTTGACTCATTACAATATGGTAAGTTTACATCTACGATTTTATAATCATGAGTATGATTTAAATAGCACAAACCTCAACACTTTTTTTCACATCTCATGTACCTCTCACAATGAAAGCACGAGGTCAATATTATTACAATCCTTTTTTTATATATTAAGAAACTGACACGCAAAACTTTAAACAAATTAGCCAAAGTTAGGTAGTTAATTCATCTGAATCTAAGTTTTGTGTCATTACCAAGTCTCCATGATAATTAAATTTTTCACTCTTAAAGGACCTGAGTTGTATCTCTATTGACTCTTAAATTGATGCCTATGTATGTAGTTATGTACAGAAGTACGTAAGAAGTCTGTATGACTTCTTCAGGCTATTTTTAAAATGTGAATATTAATGTAACTCTATGAACTTAAAGGATAACTTCTTGTTAAACAAATAGAGAAAATTATAGTAGCTTTGTAGAGGCACAAATTAACTCTAGTAGGTCTTCTGTCCATTGATTAAAATAGTGATAATTGTATTACAGGTCAGGCACAGTTGGATAAGATTGGGAGTATTAGAGATAAATACACTTATAACTCACAAATAAAAAACAAATATGCTATTCTTTCAGTGTTCAAGGTGCTTTATAAGTTATACACATTGGGTATATACATACATATATACATATATACATACATAACTTTACTTAATTTTCACATAGGTCTTATCAAATAAGTAAAGTATATTTGCAATTTTATGGTAAAGAAAACTGAAAGAATGGGCAGTAAAAAGACTCACCATAGCCACAATAGTCACAAAGTCATCTGTTCAGAATAAAAGGCAAAAAAAAAAAAAAAAAAAAACCACCAGTTTTGACAAATTGAATCTAAACTTATTTGGGATACAAAGTCCAAGAATAGTCAATAACTCTGGAATAATAACCTGGGAAAATAGCTATACTACCTTTCAAATGAACCAGAAAGAGAAGAACAGACAGAAGGAACAATATAGCTTGATTTATGAATATAATAGTTAATTAATGTTTTATCTCAGTATCACAAAATACTTCAAAAAAGATGGACCATTCAATAATTGGTACTGAACTCAGTATTTCTGTATCTAGAAAAGAAAGTTTACCTGGAGTTATAAAATGTCAACTTTACATGGATTTTTAATTTAAATTTGAAAGGCAAAAGTCATCTAAAGAAAAAAGCTACATGTTTTGATGGATGAAGGAGATTTCTTTTTTTTAATTGTGTTATGTTAGTCAACATAAAACACATCATTAGTTTTTGATGCAGTGTTCCAAGATTCATTGCTTATGTACAACACCCAGTGCTCCATGCAATTCATGCCCTTCTTAATACCTACCAGGCTCACCCATCCTCCCACCCCCTTTCCCTGTAAAACCCTCACTTTGTTTCTCAGAGTCCATAGACTCTCATGGTTCATCTCCCCTCTGATTTCCCCCAATTCACTTTTACTTTCCTTCTCCTAGTGTGTTATTCCTTATGTTCCACAAGTAAGTGAAACCACAGGATACTTGACTTTCTCTGTTTGACTTATTTCACTCAGCATAATCTCCTCCAGTCCCATCCATGCTGATGCAAAAGTTGGGTAGTCATCCTTTCTGATGGCTGAGTAATATTCCATTGTATATATGGACCACATCTTCTTTATCCATTCGTCTGTTGAAGATATTTCTTAAACAAGACTCAGTTTGTGCAAAACTTACAAGAAACATTTAGTAGACTCAACTCCATTGAAATAAGAGTGTTCCATTAACCAAAAGATACTATAAAATGAAAAAGATAAGCTAAAACCAAATTTGTTTGCAACACATATTAATCCAGGCATTAGTATCCAGAACATAAAAAGACAAATAATCCATTAGAAAGAAAAGGGCTAAAGGCATGGGCAGGTGTTTCCTAGAATAACACATAAAGGTGAAAAGATGCTCAAGGGTTGTTTAGGAAAATGCAAATTGCTTCATTACTTCACACTGAACTAGCTTAATAACAAATACAAATAGCCTGATAATATCAAGTGTTGTGGAGGTTGTAGAGTTTGGGAAATTCTCATCAACTGGAAGTTAATGTGTAAATTCATGAAATCTATTTTTCATTTACTTACTGAAATTGGAGATATGTACTTCTTAAAAATCCAGAAATGATACCAATAGTTATATACTCTATAGGTAATCTTAAACATGTTTACCAAGAAACATAAAAGAATATTTATAGTAGCTCTATAATAGAAATCACCTGAAAACACCATAAATATATATTGACAAGATAATAGATATTGTGTGCAATATAAAAGAATGATCTATAATTAAAACATATATAAGACTAAAAAAACCCTAATGTTGACAGAAGCAATCATAGATATCTATGTACATAAGATACAATTTGTGTCTTTAAAAGAAAAAAATATGGTTTATAGATACATATTACATATATGGTGTACACACACACGCATATATGACAAACTAATGACAAACTAAGAAAACTTAAAGAATGAATAATAAGTAATAATGGTGTAGTTATCTTTGGTGTACAGGGACAGGGCTGTGGTAGGGGAGGGGGCCCAATGATCTTCTAAGGTGCTAATAAAATTCTGTTTGGGGGACACCTGGGTGGCTCCATCAGTTAAGTGACTGCCTTCAGCTCAGCTCATAGCCCCAGGGTCCTGAGATAGAGACCTGCATTGGGCTCCTTGCTCAGCAGGAAGCCTGCTTCTCCCTCTCCCTGCTGCTCCCCTTGCTTGTGCTCTCTTTCTCTCTCTCTCTCTCTGTCAAATAAATAAATAAAATGTTTAAGAAAAAAAATAAATAAAAATAAAATTCTGTTTCTTAACGTATATGATGAACACTTGGATATTCAAATCTTACTATTTTTAAGATATGCATAAGTGCCTTAGACCTACATTTGGTACAACCACTCTAAAACTCTCTGTTTCAATTCTAGATTTGGAGGAAAAAAATTGATTTTAACTTTAAATGGAACCAATGGGTATAGTAGAAAAAATGCTCAGGTTTTAGAACTGGGACATACTTAGGTTTGAATTTCCACTTGACAACTTTCAGCACTTCTAATAGCAAGCCTTAGAGAGAATATTCTCGTGGCTTTAGTTCTCTAAAGACTTGCCATGAATTGAGAACTTCAAAATTCTTGGCACATCATAACTCAGTCCAAACCTCTGCACCAAGGCATGACCAAGCCTCAGCCTGGTGTTTGTCCCTAGAAGAACCCCAAACCCTCCTTAAAAGGCCTCAAAGGCCTGCGTGAGAAAACTCAAGACTGCCAGAGGCATGTTCTGTTTGTTTCAGCCAAAACCTGGTGAGAAGCAGATAGGCTCCAGAATCCTCTCTTAGAGTAATTACTTTGTTTGTTTGTTTGTGTATTTTAAAGTCATTACTTTAGAAATCTTGAAACTATAAATCCCTTCTCTGCCATATGAGATATAAAACTACAAACTTACTATCTCTTGGAAATGCAAGCATTTAGGGAGATAACTCTCTTCCTCCCGGTCCCCATGGGAGGATAAAGGCCTAACTGCCAGAGATGCCTTGTTTTAACTTGCACCACTGCTTCCTGGAAAGGATAAGAAAAAGACAGGATACATTTATTTCTCCTCTAGATAAACTCCAACTGACAAATCCGAGTGGCCTAGTCACAAGAACTAACCTCCTTTTTAGCTTTCAGTGCTCTGACCCGAGCATACCTCAGCCTTTAAACAGTCTCCAGTCTTGGGTTTCAGCAAAATTAGGTTCAGTTCACACTACACTCTTTCCCCTATTGCAGTTGTATTACTGAATAAAAACTGTTTTTACCACTTTACTGTCGGATCTTATCTCTGAGACTTAAACAGTAAAGCATATGTAAGGTACTTATATAAATACTTGACCAATAGAAGGTGCTGGAAAAAAAATTCTGTCATTTCTACTCACCCACAATCTCATCCCCAAGTTTTCTTGGTAGTGAATTTTTCTCAAATAAAGAGAAAATACATAAAAGTCTATGACTGAAGTAAAGGACATTTAAATAGTATACCCAAATCCCCATAAGGTAATTGAGTTCTACTAAATCACTGAGTTCTACTGAAGTTAAAAGTTGAAACTTTATATAGTCAAGAAAGTAATTAATTTGATTAGCATAAATCAATGATTGTTCAACTTCCAAGTCATAGGATCCTTTAATATTTAAAAGGTTATGTATGGGGGCGCCTGGGTGGCTCAGTGAGTTAAAGCCTCTACCTTCAGCTCAGGTCATGATCCCTGCGTCCTGGGATGGAACTCGCATCCGCTTTCTGCTCAGCAGGGAGCCTGCTTCCTCCTCTTTCTCTCTGCCTGCCTCTCTGCCTACTTGTGATCTCTGCCTGTCAAATAAATAAATAAATAAAATCTTAAAAAAAAAAAAAAAAAGGTTATGTATGAGTCCTTTCTTCATATATATATAAAATTTAACTGGACTCAAAACACTTAAGGGCCATGATCTCCAAACAAGAACTTCTAGTTTAGGGGCACGTGGATGGCTCAGTCAATTGAATAACCGATGCTTGGTTTCTGCTCAGGTCATGATCTCATGGGTTGTGGGATCTAACCCTGTGTTGGGCTCCACACTCAGCAGGGAGTCTGTTTGAAGATTCTCTCCCTCTGCCCCTCCCCCAACATGTGAGATCTCTTGCACTCTCTCTCTCTAAAATAAATAAATCTTTTTTTAAAAAGATCTTCTAGCTTGCATTGCTATTCATTGAAAACCATTTCAAAATCTTAATATTTAAAAAGACAAAGACAATAAACAAGAACATTTTTTTTTTGCAAGATAAGTTGGTATTGATTGAATGGAACTTTTTATTTCCAAATATTCCAATTATGATTAAGTGAGAGAGAGGACAAGGGAGTCTGCCTAGTATTTCTCTAAACTCTGTATCTTTCCACCCTTCTTCTAGAATAGTAATAACCAAGAGAAATAAAAATGCATGGGAGTAATTTACCATATCTGTAGGTATATTAGATGATCCTTGTGAAAGGTTGATGAAATCTAATCAGTTATTAATGAAATCAAAAGTACCTTAATAAGGTTACATATTGATGACCTCTTTTATTGTAGATAGTTATTCAAATATGTATTCTATCAAGGGTTTGATGTATTTGATAATGTCATTACCAATCAATATGCAAATGCACGGTATTAAGTGCAGTCTGTGCCCGAGGATTTCATTAGAGATGAGAAAATTCACAAGTGTCAGAAGTAGAGAAAAGAAATGTGTATTAATTATATTGCCAACATTCTTTGAGAAGTTTCCCCTGCAAGAGTCAGTTTAAATCTCAGAAAAAAATGATTAGGTAAGTATATTTTGTAACTTATTGGCTTTTGATACATATCTTTTACTCAATTCTCTAGCAGACTGCTTGAAAACTCGCTTTTCTTCTCTTTGAGGAAAAACAGTTTTTTGCTTACTATTTAAAAAACTAAGGTAATATAAATACATAAATGTGTAATAATCTATTCATTCGATCAGTTATTAAGTGTATTAGATATGTATATATAAACACTATATATATACATATATATATGTAAATAGAAAGATATTGGCATAGATATATACAGATATCCATTGAGCTATCCAATGGTTTTGTGCCTAACACCTATCAGATCCTGTTTTATGTGTCAGGGATAAACAAAACAAAACAAAACAAAAAGTCCCTATATTCAACAAGCTTAATTTCCGTAATAAGATAGAAGTACAAACAGATACTCATGATGTGTATTATAACAAAAGTGTATGTCCACTTTAAGAGTGGTGTAACTGCAGAAAAAATTCACAGTACATTGTCATGTCATAGCATAAACCTTTCAGGAAACCTGAACAGTAGCAATATCTGAAACACTAAGTGAATGCATGGGTGTTAGATGAGTTTGGAGATATTGTTGGAAGTAAAAGTCATATATTGGCAAAGTCATTCGTCCTCTATTCTGCAAACAATGAAGAATAAATGAAAGGTTTAATGTAAAAGAGTAATACAATTATTTTCGTGTTTTAAGGGAAAAATATTTCATCATATTAGGGAAAATTGAAGAAAAACAATGGTGAAAGAAAAACCATCTTGAAGACTACTTCAAAAACCAAGTTAGACTTTAGAAGAAAGTTCTTTAAGCTAGTAGCTATATGTAGGATGAGAAATTACAGAAACGATAACCTTAAGAATCATATTGTTTAACACATATATTCAACTTATTTGAAAGAAAATATTGAGAAACTAAGGAAAATCCATAGCATTTAATTTAAAAATCTAGATGTCAGTAGTGTCACGAACAAGAATAATGGATATCCACAGAAGTCAATTCGTAAGAGAAGGGACTTGTAACTGTTCAATATTGTATTTGAGGTAATAAGGTGGGCATTTTTTAGGAGAGATCAGGGAATGTGGATTCTTGACTAGGGTTATAGAAATGGAAGCTATTCGTTTTAAGAATTATCATAACATGGGTTTTTGCTTAAAATATCATTGAGGTTGTTTTTTGTTTTGGTTTTGGTTTTGTTTTTTGTTTTTCCCCATAGAACTAACATTTGGCCATCTAGAGTTGTTTTGTTATCTGGGTACGTAAGAATAACCAAGAAATATGTCTTTCTATAGAAGATTAATAGAGTAGGAAAGATGGAAAAGTCACAAATATATAAAATTAGATATAATATGATATTTGGAAAATATATGCAATTTTAAGTAGAAAGGAAGAAATATTTATATTTGCTTGGGTGGAAATAGAAGAAGATAGTTAAGGAGGGCACACAAAGGAGTCAGCAAGTCAATTTAACTGTAAAAGATTTAGTTAGAATTCATGAGACAAAGGGATTTATAAAGGATTGTTCAAACTAGAGAAAAAGCAGATCAGGGTAGAGTAAGAAAGAAGAGTGCAAAAAATCTGGTTTGTGTTTATAATGCTTACTTAATCTATAATGGAGTTCTTACAATTCAAATATTAAAGTCAGTAACATTAACTCAGTAAATTTATGTGTGTATATACATGGATTAATAAACGTACATCAAAAATTACAAATCTAGTCTAAAATATTTCTTAAAACCTACCATTCACTTCTATTTTGGATCAGCTTTTATTACTTGCCCTCTATTTTACAAATGATTATTTTTCACACATGATCTACATCCCTTCTCCACCAGCAAAAAAAGATGAAACTCCATTCACATATGACCTTGAGTTTTGGGACTTAAGACTCAAGGAGAAGACAAGGCGAAGGCATGGTAAGGGCTCACATTATGGCAGTTGTAGAAAGTACATGCTAGTAATGAAATAAGTGATTCCTCATGCCTTAGGCAACAACATTTTAATTAAATAATTCCTATACAGAGTTTGAGACCACTTAATCATTTCATGTAAAGCACCATTAAGAAGGGCAAGTCAAAACAAATGTATATAATTACCAGTATTTCAGTTATGTAATGCTTTTCATAAAAATGATCATTTTCTAAATAATACTTCATAATTTTCAATGAATTTTTTCCAAATGTAACTTTGTTTTCCAATTTTATTATTATTTTTGTATCAACAGTGCTTAATGAATTACCTATCAATAAAAGGCTCAAAAAGTATTTGTTAAGTGAATGAATGAATAAATCAATTAATAGATTAATGCTAGCAGAGCAAAGATGTCATTTTAACTCATTATCCCTGAAGTAATATAATAATTTGGATTTTTCTAGACTCAAGGAACATAATTATGTACAAAATCAAATATGGTTATTTTTATTTCATAAAATGGCCTAATAATGTCTTTCATTAACATATTTTAATGAATATTCACTGTATGTCAAGAATCATAAAAAGAAGACCAGCATCATAGATATTACAGTCTAGCTCCATATTAATTATGCATAAAGCTTAATACTTAAGCAAAAATAAATCTTATTTAATATAGAGCTCATATGAATTTTAGAAGCAATACTGCTGAATGTGTACATTATATACATAATGTGTCTGAAGTCATTTTATTGAACGTGCACTTTCTAAACAATTTGAATCTTTCCTACCCATTAGAATCAAAACATTCCCTCTGGAATATATGTTGAGCCAAAGAGAAAAATTTTTAAGTCATTGATCACATACTATTACAATGACTTTGGGCTGCTCATAAAGACAAACCTAAACTCTTAGTAATGTTGATCATAATAATAATAAAACTTACAAAACTATTTTTTAAAAGATAATTTCTTAAGCACAGCTGTTGGGAAAATTTTTCTTTAATTTTATGCATAATAAGCCTCTTCACAGATTCTCAGTAGGGATAGAATCATATAATTTCAGAAATGAAAGAACTTCAGAGATAATCAGCCCTAAAAACAAGCCCTACTGCATTTTGAGATAGGAATGCCAAGTAAATTGTCTAGTTTCACTGAATAAACTTAGGGTCTGATTTAAGCCTAAACATAGTTTTCTGACTCATACTCATCATTTTGTGTGAAGTACTGTATCAATCAGGGTAGAGCTAGGATGTGCTGTACAAACAAACAACCCTAAATTCTCAGTGGCATATAACAATAAAGGTGGCTTTCAAAGTTCCTGCTCAAAATGTCATTCCCAGTTACCTAGAGTGTCCAAAGCAGGTAACATGGTTACTTCTGAGATTGACAGGTTGGGAGTTTCTATTCATCATCAAATGTGGAGCAGTATATGTTTAGATCAATAATGAAATCTATCACAGAGACTTAGTGAATGGCTTTCTCATGAAACGACAGATTCAGTGACAAAACTCTACTTTGATTCAGGTACATTCTGTGTCTTTAAGTCCATTTAAAAATGAAAGTTACGGGCGCCTGGGTGGCTCAGTGGGTTAAAGCCTCTGCCTTCGGCTCAGGTCATGATCCCAGGGTCCTGGGATCGAGCCCCGCATTGGGCTCTCTGCTCAGCAGGGAGTCTGCTTCCCTTCCTCTCTCTCTTTGCCTGCCTCTCTGCCTACTTGTGATTTCTGGCTGTCAAATAAATAAATAAAATCTTTAAAAAAATAAAAATAAAAAAAATGAAAGTTACACGTGTGTGAGAGGATGGCATTGTACTGACTGGTATTTCTTGGAAACTTCTTATCCACACTAAATACATAAATCATGTTATAAATACCTCAAGAAAAAGGAGAAAAGTCTAAACATCACCTTTGCTATAATGTACCTTCTCTGTTTAGGATTTTTATTGAATTATGTATGAATTATATATATATATTTGAATTATATATTATATTTATATTTATATCTATATTGAATTATATATATAATGGTAATTATTTCAGAGAAAAAGAGTGGAGGAGAAAGATTGTGAATCTAATAATTTTACTTGAAATTTTCCATTTGCAATAGTTTTCCTGCAATAATTACAGATAAATAGTTAGTTTTGGATACCATTCCAAGAGGAATTATTAACTTTGAGAAATTATTTTTAGTACAACCTCACTCAACTGGTTCTCTTTTTATTGTGTTTATATCGTATTTTCAGCAAAGATCTGAAGTGATACATCTAGTTTCCTATAAAATTTATCATAACAGGTCTCAAGAGCTATTAAATATCTAATTCATTAACTTAAAAAGATTTCCTGAGCAACTTTTAATTTCCCAGCAATTAGCCTATGAGATGTTCCAAAAGTATATTACATCTTCTAATTTATTAGTTATTACTAATTAGCACTTAGAATTATAACAATTCATTTTGTTCTTTCTGTTTCCATTAAGGAAGTGGATGTGGATACCTACATCAGGATCTAGGTTGAAAATGAAAGCCCATGTTGAGTAGTTTGATAGAGAAGTTTAATAATTCCAACTACTGAAGAATTAGAAAGAGGAGAAAGAAAAAAGACTTTGTACAGTTGGAGACAAAGAGATAGCAACCGTGTTCTCTCCTGAGTCCAGGAGAGGAGCTAAGACAGATGTTGCCATCTGTGGGCTGGGAGCATGGTGGGATGGCCTGCCTGGTAAGGGCTAGAATCATGGAGATTTTATAGAAGCTGAGGGAAAGAAGACTCAGGGCATCTCCCATCCTCCTACCCTGAATATTTGTATCATATCCTGTACCAAACAAAACTAGTCCAATGCAGTAGACAAAAAAGAGAGTGAACAAGAATCCTAATGACAAAGATACTTTCAAAATGCAGTTTGGGGGCATCTGGGTGGCTCAGTGGGTTAAACCTCTGCCTTCAGCTCAGGTCATGGTCTCAGGGTCCTGGAATTGAGTCCCGCATCAGCCTCCCTGCTGAGCATGGAGCCTGCTTCCCCCTCTCCCTCTGCTGCTCCCCCTGCTTGTGCTGTCTCTCCTTCTCCCACTTTATGTCAAATAAATAAATTCTTTAAAAAAAAAAAAAATGCAGTTTGAATGAGACTGCCCCCTGAGGTAGGTATAGAGCCCAGTAAGGACAGAGTGGATCAGAACATAAAAAAGTAAATATTTATGGCATTCTTTAGTATTCACATGGCTTTTGCCAAAGGATTTTTTTTTTCTTTTTCGGTAGCTTTCACATGTTCTCATACTTAGAAGGTAGAAGAAAAGAATCATCCAGGAGAGAGTGAGAAATATTTGAATACCTACCTCTCTTGTAAGACCTTTGAAGACAGAGAACCATGTAAATTGAACATTTTTGCTTTAAATCTCAGACTTGAAAAGACAGATATGTGTAGGTCTTAAAAAGAACTTATGAAAGGGATTCATTCTGCCGGCTATTCACTTACTGCCTTGACAAACTACCATAAAATAATTTCCTTTGTCATAAGGCAAAAGGATCTCTAGACACCTCAGTAGGCATAGGAAAATAATATTACAGTGATAATGGATAATCCCTAATTTTTGAAGGGTGCAAAGCAAAAGAACAGATGGTAGTCACATACCATATGTTACATTTTTATTGTATTTTTGAAGATTTTATTTAAATTCTAGTTAGTTAACAAAGAGTGTAGTGTTAGTTTCAGGGATAGAATTTAGCAATTCACCACTTGCCTATAACACTCAGTGCTCATCATATCAAGTGCCCTTCTATTAACTGACACCCATTTAAGCCATCCACTCACTCACCTCCCCTCCAGCAACCCTATTTGTTCTCTATAATTAAAAGTCTCTTATGGTTTACCTCCTTCTCTGTTTTTTTGTTTGTTTGCTTAAGATTTTATTTATTAGACAGAGACAGAGAGAAAGAGGTAGAAACAGACTCCTCACTGAGCAGTGAGCCCCACATGGGGCTCAGTCCCAGGGCCCTGGGATCATGACCTGAGCAGAAGGCAGCCACTTAAACAACTGAGCCACACAGGCACCCCTCTCTCTCTGCATTTATCTTGTTTTATTTTTCCTTCCCTTCACCTCAGTTCATCTGTTTTGTTTCTTAAATTCTACATATGAGTGAAATCATATGATAATTGTCTTTCTCTGCCTGACTTATTTCACTTAGCATAAAACACTCATATATTACAAATTTTAAATCAACTAAGAAAAGTTTAAGGAAAATATTTTCTTTTCTTTCAGAATACACCTTAGTAATAATCAAAAAAAAAAAAAAAACCTGACTCAAAGGTATTTTAAAAAAAAAGATGATTGCATTTGTTCTTGCACATCAGGGCCAGCAAAACTGAGATGAGACACAAGATAAAGATGTATAAAGCATATGGTAGAGGTGCGCCTGGGTGGCTCAGTGGGTTAAAGACTCTGCCTTCAGCTCAGGTCATGATCCCAGGGTCCTGGGATCAGACCCCACAACGGGCTCTGCTCAGCGGGGAGCCTGCTTCCCCTTCTCTCTTTGCCTGCTTCTCTGCCTGCTTGTGATCTCTCTCTGTCAAAATAAATAAAATTTAAAAAAATAATAAAAAAATTTTTAAAAAGCATATGGTATATACTTATACCAGAAAACTTGTCTGTGCCTTCATTTCAGCAAAACAACTCATTATGTCATTATATTCATTGTTTTAAAATAATCTGTGTTCTATTTACAGTAATGATTTGAATACTGACAGTGCAATGTTATTGTATTCAGTGTAGAAATATTAGCTATATCTAGAATGCTTCTCCTTTCTTTCCCTACAAATCCAACCCAGACTTAATTTCTACCACTTGTCTAAGTTTTTGCTGAGCACCATACCAAGGTAATCTGTCCCTACTTTGAAATTCTCTAATTGTACAATTAATCAGATAATTACTTGTGAACTGTATTGTAATACCACCTTTTTTATTTGCTTAGACTTTTTTTTTCCACTTTTCATATATCTCTATTTTCCCACAATACTGTTTTCCCACAGTGGTATCTGTTTTTATTCTTAGCTTGAGAGCTTTTACTCTTCAGGTATCCAGGGCATTGCAAGTCAGCTTTGTATACACATGGAGAGCAGTCAGTTAAGACTGCTTGAGAAATTCTGCCATTGATCAAAACCGTATTTAGAATCACTTAAGTCTATTGATCCCTTCAGGCTTCCATACATACTCGTAAGTGACGCCATCCATGGTCTGTCTTTTTCTAGAACTCACTGTTAAACCACCTACACCCTGAAGATGCCCATCTGACTTTCAGTCTTAACCTAAAGAGTAGACATTAAACTGTCTGCACAGGTGTTCCACTTCAGGTTATCAGAGGCATAATTGCACATGGTTCCAATCTCAGCAACTTTTATGGAATACTAGATGAATGTCAGTGAGTAATAGCCTTCATCTGACTTCCTGTTCTATGTCAGGGACTTTACATAGGTCGACTGGATTTAGACTGCCTGGGCTCCAATCCAAGCTCTCTGTGAATTTAGGCAAGTTGCTTTCCAGTCTTTAATGTTCAACGCTCTCACCTGCCAAATGGGCTTTTATGAATATCATCATAATAACAGTTATCATAAATTGGTTGTGAATATAAAATGAGCTCAATGTAAAGTACTTCAATGTGTGAAAGAAAATAAGTACATAGCTGTATTTTATGTACCTGTATTTGTAACTACACACATGAACTCCCATGGTGGTAAAAAAAAACCTCAAATCCTCAAAAAAATGGTGAGATCCTTGAAACATATTTTTAAATTTATGTTTCACAAATTGTAATTCTGGGACTTCAGGTTTACATAGGACTCCATAGCCAGCGTTATAATATATTTATATAGAGAGCAATATATATTGCTCTCCATATATCAGTGTTATAATATATTTATATAGAGAGCAATGTGTATCCATTTATTCCAGAGTTAATATAGCCTAAATTTTATTCTTTTCTGGTTTAAAAAAGAAAGTGACAAGAAATAAGTTAGTGTGACCATTATGGAATCTATTTGTTAGCGACAGCTGACACTGTTAAAAATAACAAAGTGCAGTACTTCGGTGTTAAAAGCATCTGAAGGGTCTCATCAACTCGGGGAGTAATTATTTTATTTTTGTTGCATTTTCTTTTTCCTGAAGTTCGAGAACAAAGGTTAAATAGTTGTGATTATTTCAAAGGATGTAATTAAGGCCCTTAAGTAGATATGATGCTGCCTTAGAAACTAAAAAAAGCTTCAGGGTTGGATTTAAGTACTGAAACTGTGTACCTATAATATGCTTATTATAACAAATAGGCAGCCCATATGAAACCCAGCTGGGAAGTAGCCATGTACACAACCTTAGCGCACTGCATCCTAATGTCTGTATTACAAAAACCTATCCCCCCTTGCTGAGATTGTAATCCCTCTTTCTGTAGTCTCAAGCATTTGATGAAATTTCTCATTTTCAAAATGCTGCCAGATTGCAAACCTGTGATCTAATGGCATTTCATTTCCAGACACGGATACAAATTGTATCTTTAATGAAATTTACAGAGGTCTAGCTTCTTATACTGATAGGCAACGTAGTTGTAACCTGGCCCACGTGCTTATTTCACAAAATGAGAAAATAATGGATTTAAAAGAGAAGTGTATTGCCTGAAATCAAAGACATAGGCAAACCTCGATCAGAGACTGTGACATTGTGTCCCTTTGCTCAAATAACTTTAACTCTACCTGGCTGCATTCCCAGGGACATGAGAGCAAATATAAAAAATTATATTTATACTAAAAACATCTGGGCATTTATTTTCATTCAACATTCTGAAAAAGTGAAAAGTGCTTTTTAAGAGAAGAACCAAATCCATACATACAATTAATAAAAAGCTAGGACTGGGACCTCTGTTAAATCACATACCTTGTGAGATCTTTGAGGACAGAGGTTCTATCTTATTCACTGACTTTCTTCTGAGTATTTCATATGGTGCCTGGCATATAGTAAATATGCAAAGTATGCTTGTTGAATGAAATTGCCTAAATTTGATCTGTCAGTGTACCTACCAGCTGTCAGATTTATGATTGTGTCATATGTTCTGACAGCTGTGCAAGTTCCTAACCATTGGGTGGATGCCTGTCCTATCCACTGAACTTATTTCTGAGCCAATGAAAAATGAAATGGCTCTAAAGCATGAGAGGAAAAAAAAATATCAACTCAAATAAACTGGTATATACAACGTAATAATAATTCTGATCTTAGGTTCACTAAGTAAAATGTTCCCACAAAATTAAAGATTCCCAACATATCCATAGATAATGTGATTAGAATAGTGGACCAAACACTATCAAACTGCCCTAGATTATTCAGGGATTACTCCTGCAATACTTGTTGTATCTTATTTTCCAAAGGGTAATGTGTAACGTTTCCTAAAGAACAGTTCCAAACGCCGATTAATCTCAGGAAGAGTACATAGCAACCAAGATAAGTACTTTGGAAATTCCAGGGAGTTTAGTGAGTAAATTTTCCACGGTCCTTGAAAAATCAGTTTTATATTACAGGAAACTTCAAAATTAAGAAGATTGAGAGTTTGTTGCTATTGTTTTTTAATGGAATCACTGTATTGTGTCTTCTTTGTCAAAAATACTATGAAGAATATTTCTGTAGCACAAGTTAGTTTGTACACAATTGATACATAGAAGAATGATGTAATTATAATTCACCTGTCAGATTGGTTCACCTTTGATCTCACCAAGAATCGATATGAACGCTAATAAGCATGTTAACACAGCTGATTACTGAATGGAGAAATACAATCTCATGCACAATGAAGACTCACCCCATATTTTTCATCTTTGCAGTACTTGGCCATGTGCTCAGTCTTAGAAGTATTTATTGGTCCATTCTATTTCCCATGCTTTTTGTGACTTTCCTCTTGCTTCATAACAACAGCATCAAATTTACCTTAAGTTCCCTCTATTGAGCTAATTTCAGCTTTTATTTTTAAAGTTCCTTCTTTATTATGGTCTATTCTATACACCAAGAATTTTGTTATTTTTTTAAGTGTTTTAGAAGTAAAACAATCACCAGATCCTTATAGATCCATTTGATTTTGTTATCTATTGGTGTTTTGATTATAAACTCATATTGATGTTGAATAGCCTACTCACCCACCATTCTTTCCCGTTAGCTCTGTTATTATCAGTTAATAATTCTACAGAATGCAAGGTTTTGCAGGAATTCATCTATTTTTGCAATCACCCAATACTGTGCCACAATCAGAGAAACTAAGGTAATTAAGATGAAGAGAGTCTTAAAAAGTTCAGTTTCATAAAACTCTTAGATGCTGCAACTATAGATCTAGAAACAAGGTATTATGAGAGAACAATAAAAGAAAACACTTGATACAGCCTAGAGGTAGGGTTTACCAAAAAGTTTCCAAGAGGCATTGCCATCTGGTTGAACCTGGATGGGTAGATGACGGGAGTAGAGAATGAGACAGTCCATCCCAAGCATGTTAATAGTCACCAATTAAACAAAAACAAACAAACAACAAACAAACCAACCAGCATGGTTTAGCATAAGGAAGGCTTTCCTAATTCTCAGGATGTCTAACTCAGCTCCAGATACATAGTTTTTGTATTCATCATATATTTTTGGCCTTCATTATTCTGTAGGTTATGCAAATGTTATATTATTAAGATTGAATGAATGACATTGAAGAGCCAGCAGTGACAAAAAGAGCAAGACAGTAATAGCCAATGAAAAAAATTAGTACAAAAGAAAATGCACCCTATGGTCAAAAATACAATGCTTTCACAAAAAGTAGATTTTATAACAAAGCATTTAGGTTTTTATATTGGCAACATTTACTTTACAGAAAAGAAGGGGAAGATGCTAGAAACCAAAACTAATCCAAGAGTTCACAGCCTAAGGAGTGTAATTCGCAAAAGAAATATTAGCATAAAACTTGGAGCCAGCCAAGTGCAGAGCGCTCTCCTGACATACAGTTTTTCAAACATTACACAGAGAACTAACAGACTGACATTTGCATTTTTTCCTGAAAATAAAAAATAGTGGATTAATCTGCAGTGAACATATTCAGAATTTCATTACAAAGAAAGGCCAAAACATGAACTCAACTTCTAAAATCAGAGGTGCAAATATGCTGGGAAAAGACCTGTGACAACAAGGTGTGTGTTTAAAGGCTAGAGTCAGTAAGAGCAGCTCTGCTGGGCTTACAGAGGCGATATAAGAAAATACAATCTGCTTCCTATTGTTATATTAAAAAAAAAAGGGTACGTTTCACCTAGGCTTTTAATATTCTTATAATTCCATAATTAGAGATTAGTTATGAAATGCCAGGTAACCACTGTGTATTCTTTGAGAATGCAATAAAAACTCAGAGAAGTACAAAAAAAATAAGGCTTTGTAGATGCTGAGTTATTTTGATCCTTTGTAGCTATTCAACTAAAATAAACAATTTCTTTTCAATGCCCTACTCAATGAAAGTCAAGAACCAAGTGAGTATTGGCAATTATTTACAAAACATGGGATTGGATAGATGGTCAAAAAGTGATAAATGGCTTTGCTAAATAACCAGTGGTTTTGTGTAAATCTTATTTGAGGGGAAAAAAGAATCCATTTTCCAAAGCGCTGCAAGATTTCTTAAAATACTAAAATTCAGAAGATACAATAAAAGGAGGAAAAATAAAATATTATTTGGGTTAGATGTCTCCATCATTTTAATTCATTTATTTTTCAAAAAAATAACCAAGGTTATATTTTAACAAATTAACTGGTTTTTCAATTTTATAATTGCAAAATATTTTAATACTTCCTCAAAGATGATAAACAGATTTATAAACTCTGCTTCCCAATTTAATCAATTCTGCAAGATTTGGTAAGTGCTTATTATGTGCAGAGGTATGAAGAAAAGCATGATCCTTGCCTTCAGGAAGCTAAGATACTAATTATCACAAATAAATATGCAAGAAGACTGTGAAATGACTTTTTTTTTAAATGAGCAATGAGCTGGGGAAACACAGAAGAGAAAGTCACTGTTGCTCAAGGAAATAAAGAAAACTTCTTAGAAGAAGTGCGTCTGAGCTAAGCCTCAAAGGTTTCGGAAGTGGTTTCATAGGCACAGGGGAAGATAGGCGTATTATGAAGTACTGGTTTGAACAAATGTTAGGAGTAGGAGATGACTAGTGATTCAAGGCCCTCTGAATGCTTTTTGAAGCCTGAAACGTGTTGGGGAAAGAATGAGATTGAAGAATAGACTTGATTTGACAAAGATTATAGAGGCTGGGGCAACATTATGAGGAATTTAGACTACACTTTGTTCGCATAGATATCCTTCAAAAATTGCTGATGAGTAAGTGAGTGGGTGGGAAGGATTTTTCCTTAGGAAATTCCATTAGTGTAACACGTGGTATCTGGATGATTCACAGAAAGCTCCTTTAACTGAGCAGAGTAGTAGAAAAATGCAGTCAACTACATACATTACCAAAAACTCATAATTGGCTAAATGATTTCTATTAAATTTATGCTAGTGAAAAATTATCATCAAAAATTTTATTTATGTGTGTGTATGTGTGTGTGTGTGTGTGCACGCGCACGTGTGCATATTATGGTAACCCCTAAGAAATTGTTGCTATCCGACTGTTTTTGACTTACAAAAATGATAATTCTGTAAAGTTCAGTTGAATCTAGCCCATAATGACTTGGGTGCTATAAAATTAATTCATTTATCAAGGTGTCTGATTTATGTTTCTAACAGAATACAATTAGCTTTTATTTTATGGAAAAAAGAAACTTTTGAATATAATGGAGAAAGTACGAAAAAGCAAAGGGAAAAAAAAAAAAAGGAAAGATGTCTGGTTTTAGAAACACGATGGATTTAGGCAATAGACCTTCTTTTATTCCCCTGTCCTCTGTTACAAAAGCTAAAATGCTGAATGAAATCAAATTATTTAAGAACTTTAAATACATAGAGAGGCCATAAAGAAAGAAAGGAAACTCCAGTGCCAGAAATAAAGAAGAACTTGGAACAAATGTGACATGCCCTATAGAGTGAAGGTTGGTGTTTTAATACCAGAAGCACAGCTCTGGGTTCTTACAGTCCAGGGAGTGGGGAATGAAGCTGCTCACAGAGTGCAACCTGTGCTTCCTCAGTGAACGGCATATGGAGAACTCCAGTCCTGGGCCAGAAAAGCCAAAGGAAATCTGTATCTACCTACATTTTAGATGAAATTAAATATATAGAGATAAATAGTTAGAGATGTGGCTATAGATCTAATAAATATATATTTTATATATTTACACACATATAATTACATATATTTATTATTACATATATCTTTATTATTACATGTTACTCACATTTTATCATATATGTATATATATGCATATGTACATATATATACGCATATATATATATACTTATAAAAGCAAACTTTGAACTTCATGAAAGTGCAGCAACAAATTTACAAACCAAGAAATTCACACACAAAAAATTATCTTCCAGTGGCCTAGCAGAAGCAAAATGTCATGGAAAGCACAAGTCAAGAGGAAAATAGACCACACAGTGATGACAAAATTTTTATTGTGTCCACTGTCATTATTGTAAATATACTACTTTGGCAACCTAATGACTCCATGATGTAAGTCTTATTATTATTATCCTTTTTATAAATGAGGAAACTGAGGCATAGCTGGGTTAAGATATATGGATAAAAGCGATATTGCTAGTAAGCAGAGTGGTTCAAATCTGACTGTTTTATCAGCCTCACTAAAATGGTTCTTAAAGGTAAATAAGGCCTGACTAACAAATTTCCATAAGTGACAATCCATCTTAAACTAGGTGAAAATGCAACTCATAAAAGGGGAGATATATATTATAAATACATATCATTGAAAAAGAGTAAGCAAAATATGTGTCTCGATTTAAAAAAAAAAAAAAGAGGGGTGAGAACTCAAAACGTGGGCCAAATTATAAACATTTAATTCAGAGAATATGAGAGTTCAATTTCAGAAAGCAGTAATAAATCCTCAGTACCACTAATGCATAAGGAAATGTGGATTTAAATCATAATTCTTTACTATTTCACACATGGCAGTAGGAAAAGAAAAGCAGTGAAAATATCAAGTTTCTTAGAGGATATAGAGAAATACCAACTGGTAAAATATATTTGGTAAAATATATTACAACCCAGCACTTGCACTACTATTTACACACTTTACAACAGAATTTCCCAACCAGTATGCTTTAAATAGATTACAGACCTGCTGAGATAATGATCTCTTTGGCCTGAGGGATAGCCCAGAGGCTCCTGGGTTTGTAGGGAAGAAATAATGAAATATGGTTCAGATATACAATAGAATTCAGCAGTTAACATGAGTAAACTTAACTGCATTTAACAATATGGATAAATCACAAAAATCTAATTTTGAATAGTAAAAGCAAAGTTTTTAGGCAGCAAAAACTATTGATGTTCATTGAAACACATGCAAAATACACCTACTTGGGGGGCGCCTAGGGGCAAGGTTGGTTAGGCTTTCCTAACCAACCTTTCTTTCTTGCTTTCCGCTCAGGTTTTGATCTCAGGCCCGCAAGATCAAGCCCCACATCTGGCTCGGAGCTCAGTGCAGAGTCTGCTTGAGGTTCTCTCTTTCTCTGCACCTCCCGCTCATGTTCTCTCTAAAATAAACAAATCTTAAAAAACAAAAACAAAAACAAAAAAACAAAACTTCTACTTCGTTAGACATAGTTAACAAAAGTATAAAGTCTGTATGTGAAGAATGTGTACTAACCTCAGGGCATCATGTATTAGTTTCATTTTTGCTTTTGGTTTTGGTTATTGTTTTTTCCTGAGGAGGAATGGAAAAGACGAAGGAGGGTAGCTCTATCTGATTTCATTTTCTTTGATTTTCCTTAAAACAGATTTCATGGAGCAAATAAGGCAAAATGTCATCATTTGTTAAATCTGGGCCATGAGTACATAGGGGTCTATTGTATGGTTTTATGTATTTTTGCATACTTTTGCAATATTTTGATTATAAAGGTGGTTGGGGGGTTTTTGTTTGTTTTTAATAAGAACATTAAGAGTGAATGAAAATAATATCCTAATAGTATCCTGGCTATATTTTTAATTCAGGATCATATGTAATGAACTTCAGTGTCAACAAGCTCAAATGGCATATAGGAAACGTGCAAATCCTCTTTAAGAGAAAAAAAATGTGATCTAAGATTTCTTTTTCCTGCATGTAATATTTATGAGAGAATAATTAGAATACATGAGTTTCATAAGATATAACGGGAAGGGGCACCTCGGCGGCTCAGTCAGTTGAGTGGCTGCCTTTGGCTCCGGTCATGACCCCCAAGTCCCAGGTTCCAGCCACCACCCCCACCCCCAGCAGGGTGGGTGTCCCTGTAAACAAGGAGTCTGCTGCTCTGCTTCTCCTTCTGCCCCCCTCACCCTGCTCATACTCTCTATCTCTCCCTAAAACAAACAAACAAACAAAAAAAAAAAAGGAAAGAAAGAAAGACAGACACTGAATGGAGTCACTTTAAAAAAGATTATGCCAAGTGAAATAAGTCAATCAGAGAAAAACAATTACTATATGTTCTCTCTGCTATGAGGAATTTGAGAGGCAGGGCAGGAGGTCGTGGAGGGAAGGAAGGGAAAAATGAAACAAGATGGGACCAGGGAGGGAGACAAACCACAAGAGACTCTCAATCTCAGGTAACAAACTGAGGGTTGCTGGTGGGGATGGGGGGTGGTGGGAGGGATAAGGTGGCTGGGTAATGGATAGTGGGGACGGTATGTGTTATGGTGAATGCTGTGAATTGTCTAAGACTGATGATTCATAGACCTGTACCCCTGAAACAAATAATACATTATGTGTTAATAAAAAATAAATTAAAAATTTTAAAAATGTTATAATGGGGAAAAGTGAGTCAAAGCTGTTTCAATCAGCACTATTCTACATCATTGCCCTCCTGTTACATAATGTAACTCACACATCTCATCACATTTCATCCCAAATATAACAGGTATAAATTGGCAATTACAAATCAGACAGGTGCTGTTATAACTTTATTTTTCTAATAGAATTTAATTTCCTTTATGAGCTTTTATTTCCATTTGATACAGGGAATAAAAAGTTGCTTCAAGATATTTTAATCTTTTAGTCTATTACAGTTTTTAAAAATTAGTAAAATATGGGGGCACCTGGGTGGCTCATTGGGTTAAAGCCTCTGCTTTCAGCTTAGGTCATGATCCCAGAGTCCTGGGATCAAGCCATGCATCGGGCTCTCTGCTCGGCGGGGAGCCTGCTTCTTCCTCTCTCTCTCTGCCTCTCTGCCTACTTGTGATCTCTGTCTGTCAAATAAATAAATAAAATCTTTAAAAAAATTTAAAAAAATAAATAAAAATTAGTAAAATTCAAGTCAGATTTATACTTAAAACTCTCTCTGAACTTTTCACTCCTCATCTCTTTATTCCTATTTCTGTTCTTAAATTTACTGACCTCACCTGGGCTCCTTGACTGACAATAGCACACAGGTGCTAATGTTGGCTTAAATATTTCCACATTGTGGTAGTTCACTATTAAGAGTAACTGAAGAGTGGAAGGTATGAATTACACTATAGAAATAAAATGTAAAATAATTTTTGTTTCTATATTTCTGTGTTTTCCATCATATACAGGATGCACCTGATCCATGCATTTCCAGTATAAACATATATTAGTAACAAAATTCATATGCATATGTTCTCTATGACAAATGCAATTTAAGCAGCTATGTTACTTTTCATTTAGCTAAACCTGAAATCAGATTTGACTACTTAAAATACCCCATATCTATGAATCAAATTCTAATTAAGCAATCCTTTTAAAAATCTTTTTAAAAATCACTATGTAAAACAAAATACTTTAAGCTCATTAAGAATAGCATTTAATGAAAATTATCATTTAATTGATATAAATATGAGAAGGCATAATAGTAAATTAGTCTTCAGCTATTATCAACTTAAACTCCTAACAATCTACATACAATTATAATACAATAGATAGGTATTTAGCATTTATATCCATAGTTTATTCATTGTGATCATTGTCGTCTATGTGCCAGCATGTGCAGGAGTTTAGTTATAAGTCTAAGTGAAAAAAGCTATGAAATGTGAACAAGTCTATCAACTGCAAGTTTCTTATTGCAGAATAGAGCTTGTTCCAGACATTAAGACAATGCAAAAGTTAGAAAGAGGACAAAAACGGCTAAAATTCAGCTTTTTAGTTAACCTCTTGAAATGAATTACTATCAACTATTTTACAAAAAATAGTAAAAATAAAATACATTTTTTTCATGACTTCATTTTTTTCTCAAGGTTTGCTATTCTACTATACTTGAGTAATTCAATTCAATATTAACCTAAAACAGACATTACATCTGGCTATTTAATATCTCAATCAGCATCACAATCACTGACAATGTGTCAAAATTAGAGACACGTTTTAAAAGACTATGTTCTAATGTAAGATAACACACAATTTATAACTAGATTCCTCCCTAATGAAGCATATATAAATTTCTACATACCTGTCACTTAAAATGTACCATATGCCTCATCTTTTGGTTGTCTTGATTTATTAGCAAGAATTTTCTATTTTAGGGGTGTCTGGGTGGCTCTTAAACACCTGCCTTCAGCTCAGGTCATGATCCCGGAGTGCGGGAATAGAGACCTGCTTAGGGCTCCCCTGCTCAATGGGGAGTGTGCTTCTACCTCTCCCTCTGCCCCCTCCACCTGTTTGTGTGCTTCTGCGCTCACTTGCTCTTTCTCAAATAAATGAATAAAATCTTAAAAAAAAAGAATTTTTTTAATTCAAAACTTTCATAAGTTTATATAACAAAGACTAATTATTGCCTGTTCACTCCTCTTCAGGAGGCATTCCGGATCTTTAAAGGTGACATATTTTGTTCTGTTTTGTTTCCAAAATTCAATATACCAAAGTTCAGCTAAGATAAAAATATTGCATGCACATTTCCTCTCATACCTAGGAATAGCATCAGACCTGGGAGTTGGTTAGTACTCCCGTTCCCTTTATTGCACTCCAGAGCATTTCTCTCTATCTTCTATTAATATGCAAAATAAAACAAAACTACAACAACAACAGCAACAAAAAAAAAAGTTTATAAGCTCAAGCCATGAGCTGGAGTTCCCAGAACTATTCCCTTGATTCCTAGAGTGTGTAGCTTTTGGCCCTTTCCATTCTTCCCAGTCTGCCTATATTTATCATATTTCTTGGTCACTTTAACATACCCAGACTTGATCCAGTCTCTCACTTCTTTGATTCATTCAATGATCCTGATCTCCCCACTTTAGCAGGACATTCCCATTACAAATACGTACTCATAATTACACTTCTAACAGACCTCATTTTTAAGTTTTTGTTTAAATTCCAGTTAACTAATATACAGTATAATATTAGTTTCAGATGTATAATATAGTGATTCAACATTTCCATAAATCAACTGACTCTCATCACAAATGCATTCCTTAATCCCCATCACCTATCCAACCCACCTCCCTCCCCACCTCCCTTCTGGTAACCATCACTTTCGACATAACTTCATTTTTCAGTGTCTGACTCACTGATTACCAGTTTCTATTTTTCTAGCTTGTTCCATTAATGGCTAGGTTCCAACAATGTTTCCAGCTAACTGGCATTTGAGATTCATTGATCTCTTCCTTACCACTCTCACCTCCTTCATCCAGTTTAGATCCATGGCCCATTGTAATAATTAAGATAATCACTTCCCTTCCTGTCTCTTATCCTTTGTTCTTCCCTCTCTTGTCTCTGTACTCAACAGCCAAAACCTCAGGTCCAATTAAACCCAACACTTCCTACTTCACAGTTGTGCCCCTGCAGTTGAAGATCGAAGAAAAACTCACAACTTACTCAACTGACCTCAATTAAATTAATCATTCCCAACTTTAGGTGAACCCTGGTGCTCTCTGGAAATCTTACTGTTTTCTCAGAGTCCAAAAACTTTCTCGTATTAGAGAGAAATTAGACCCCTGTGCCATAATTTCCAACCTCACCTCAAATCTTGATGTAACTTCCACCCTCCACATTCTCAGCTGATGACTTGAGTTCCTGTTTCTCACAGAAAATAGTCACAATCTAGAGAATGTCCACGTGGTCCCAATATTTTACTGACCTATGCATTCATACTGGGCTTTCTTTCCAATTGCTATAGATGAACTGTCTTACTATTGTCTAAAGCCACTTGTAAAGTGGAACATACATCTTCTTATTTACTCGTGTTTATTATTCTGTCCTCCTTCTCGCTACATTATGAATTTTTCCTTTCCCATTGATCATTCCCATAAGAGTATAAAGATTGGGGAAAAGGACACATGTCAAATCATGGAGACAGTGTATTGTATAATATGTTTTTAAGACCTTGTGTAAGTCTACCAACTGGACTATAACTGCATGAAGAAGACTGTCAAGAAAACAATTCATATTATGAAGCAGTTGGGTATTGTTGGTCAGAAAATTGCACTTAATTTGTTTCATTCCTTCTTTTTCCTCATGTATTTCCTTCCCCAAATGAATTATTTGAACTACTGTTTGTAGTTCAGCCTTTGTTTTAATACACAATGGATAAATCACATTTACAGACATCTTTTTATTCTTTCAGAAACTACAGTGATTTAATTATTAATGTCCACAGTTTATAAATATTATGTCAAAAAATGAAAAAAGTTTTATCTAAAACTTAATCAATGTATTTAAAGTATATTTATATCTCATTCTACTTAATGGTAGATGATTGGTTACTACAACAAAAAACTGCCAGAAAAATTAATATTGAACTAGAGAGAAATCGAAGGACCAAACTTACGGTTTTCAATAAAATACATACTATTTTATGGTTAAGCATCACATTATGAGAGCAACAATAGAAATTTAAATTAAGACTACATATTTAATAATGGTAAGCTTAGTGAAAATTAAATTTCCTGGAATGTCATATTTTATTATATTTATGTGGGATAATTCCTTTGTTCCTAGGAGAACAGTTCAGGAAAAAAAAAGATATTTGAATCAATTATGGTAAAATATTAGTAACATATAGGGGTGTTTGTTGTATTATTCTTACAGAATTTATATAAATTTGGAAATTAAAAAAATAAAAATAGGGAGAAGTAAAATAAAGCTAAAGAATTGCAATAATTGTGGGATTTCATTTTAGTGTATTTCTTTAATAAAAAATATTTCAAATATACCTACAGTTAAGGCAATAGCAGGACTATTCAAATGGTTTTCGTGTGTATGTTCAAAAAAATCTTAGTAATCTCCTGTCATTGGTGTAACGTTATTTTATTTATCCTAATGCCATTGCACATATTCCCTGTATTTATTTCATGACCAGAATTAGAATGTAGGTAGGTTTTCACATCAGTCATTATTGTCTATCTCTTTGAATATAGACATATTTTTTTTCCTCTAGCTACCTCTTAGAGATGTTTGGCTGACTTTCTCAGAACACATTTTCCAAGCCTTTATTGCCTACTTCTTAAATTTGGTGTGCATGTATGTGAAGTTTCATTTTTGGCTATGTGACTAGGTTGTGTTTATTATGTTTTATTATTGAAATTATTTGTCTTAAGGCTAATAAAAATGAGAAAAAAATCTGATTTCTCATAAAAACTTTGCTTATGATATTTTTAAAACATCCTCAAATGTATTTAGATTTGAATTTTGAAACTTAAATATTACTCTAGGAAGTTACTATTGTCCAAAACAATATTCTCCTTCTTTTAGGAGAAGTGGAGAGCACTTAAGATTTGTATATATGAGCATTATACGAGTGGAATTATCCAGGTTAGCTCAATGTCCTATTTTTGACAGGTTTATTGAGATAAATTCACATACTAAACAAAACAACCATTTAAACTATGCAATTCAGTGATTTTTACTCTACTCCAGACTTGTGCAACCATTGCCACAACCTTAATTTTAGAATATTGCCATCATCCTAAAAAACAGTGTGTACCCAGTAACACTACCTCTCCATTCCCATACCTTCCTCTCTAAACTCCCTCCATACCCCTAGGCAACCATGAATTACTTTCACTTAGCATAAAATTTTCAAGGTTTATCTTTATTGTAGCATGTTTCAGTACTTCATTTCTTTTCATTGCTGAATAATATTGCATTGTATTTACTCATGTATCAGTTGATGGACATTTGGGTTATTTCAACTTTGCGGGTATTGTGAATAGTTTCACTATGAACATTTGTGTAACAAGATGTTTCTTCTGGGAATGGAATTCCTGTTTCATATGGTATCTCTTTGACATTTGGAGGAACAAACTCTTCTCACAGATACAATACATTATCACAAGAGCTATCATATAAACTACAACTATATAACTGTAACTATATAACTAATAAAGTAACTATTTAAAAGGGGTATCTTTGAGTGCAGGGATTTAGACTTACTCAGATTTATTCCCATCAACATTTTTGTTCATTAGGCAATTACAACCTTCAAATATTTTTTGGCTCAAACTAATATATTGCTCACAATTTTCATTCTTTAATGCTTTTTGAGGGGGAGGGTCAATATTTCCTTCTAATTATTGACTTATAGAAAGCATCTCAGAATCTTACACTATTTATAACCAAGAAACTGACTGAATTTTAATTATTTTAAAAACATCAAGCAATCTGACATTTTTTTCATGCATTAGATAAATTTTGACTGAATTATAGACACAGATAAATTAAGAGTGTTCATATTATTAAGGACATTAAAAAGAGCTTTGCTCTCAAATTGGCCTTTTTTGTGCATGGAAAACACACTAGCCTCCCTTTAGCCTTGAGGGGTACATGTGTTTTTTAATAATCATAAGGAGATTAATTTTCTGTTACGCTCTTAAGCATTATCCCTTTTAAATTATGTCTTATGTGATGTATTCAAATGAAATGTAATCAAATAGAAGCCTTGAAATTAGGAATTTTAAACATCCCCTTCACCTTCCCAAGTAACAAACCGGCTGTAAGTGCAAGTCTCTGTATTAATTTGCAAATGAACAAGGACTTTGGAGTTATTTCTACACTACTCCCAGGCTGCTGTTGTATTAATTATTAGATAGATTAACTACACACTGAGCTGGCACTTCTCATTAAACAGCTGCTAAAACATGAGGGATGAACAATGCCTTGTGCTTTAGCTTCAGATGCTTGCACCCTGAGGCTATTTAATATGCCTTAATAAGCTACTGTTTTCCATGCAGATAAATTTCACTTAGTTGGAGAGTGTTCTGAGATACCATAGGTCGGGAATTGTCGGTGTCTGTCCTCAACTTTAAAATAACAAAAACATCAGATATTCATACCTACTTAACTTTATGTATTCATATTAAAATATTTTAATTAAATTTAGGAAGTAAAGATTATAAATACACCATGATATCAAAAACCAATGAAGGGGCATCTGGCTGGGTCCATAGGTAGAGCATGAGACTCTTGATCTCTGGGTTGTGAGTCTGAGTCCCACATTGGGTGTAGAGATTACAAAAAAACAAAAAAACAAAAACAAAAACAAAAACAACAACAAAAAAAAAACACTGGTGAAGGTTAAATAACATCATAAATGTGAGTCCTTGATCTGATAGGATGAGTGTCCTTATAAGAAGCAACACCAAAGTGCCATCCCTCTCTCTCTCTTTCTCATTCTTACTTTCTCCACAGCAGGTACTGCAAGAAGACCATGTGAGGACACAGCAAGAAAGAGGCCGTCTGCAGCGAGAAAGAGAGCTCTGATCAGAAACTAAATCAGCTGGAACTTTAATCTTGAACTTCTCGCCTTCAGAACTGGATAAAATAAATATTTTGTTATTTCAGTCCAAGAAAACTAATACACAATCCAAGATGCAGAACCTCTTTAGAATCAGAATAAGATAAATCAGAAAAGGTGTGATCCAAACAACATATAGTTTTCCTTTAAAGCACATTTTTGTTCCACAGAGAACTGACTCTTTCCTCGAGCTTCAAGGTTATGTATGTAAAATTCTGCGGAATAGATATAATTCAACTCCCATAGGAGCTTTGATTTTTTCATATCTGATTCTAAACTTACTTCCTTTTCACCCAAATCAGCTCCTTTCTCCTTATTTTTTATCAGAATTCATGAAATTATTATGGTCCCACAATCTCAACCCTTCCTTGTCCTATCTTCTTCATTCATTCAACTAGACAATTTTGCTAGCTAAATATGTCTTAAATCTGCCTCCCTTCCCATGATGAGCACTTTACAATCACTCCTTAAACTATCCAAGTAGGCCACATTTAAAAAATAATAATAATATAATATATGTATATTGCATATAATATGTGTGTATATATGTGTACATATACATACACACAAAATATTGGATACTCACAAAAGAAGTTGTGTAATGTCTATCTTGGCTTTACATTCTACTTATTCTTCCAATTGTTTGTATGAATTCATAAACAAAGAAACGCCTGCATGATGAAAAGGGAAAGGAAGAAAAACAAAGACATGCTTCCCAGGCAGAGATATCTGGATGCTGACCATTACCTATCACTTACACAGTTTTCTGTAAATTCATGAATGAAAAAGATTTACCTGCACATATGTTTGTGACAATTCTCACCATTGTCAGTATATAATCATTTTAATAACTTCTATTATGCAGATGATTGTTTTCTATCACTAACTACACTCCTGCAGTTCTATTCTCCCTCTTGTAATATAGTGGTTGGAAAAAGTTATGATGACATCTTATACCTATGGGTTTATTTTATTTTTCTTTCATGCAAAACTGGTAGATAATTGTGACATTTCAATGGAGGCCTTATTATTATCTCATTAGCACTAAGTCTCTAAATAATTAAGCAAACAAGTATTAAATTCCCCAGAAAGTCACCAGCTCTATTTACATTCCAAATTTTATGAGATTCACAGATCATTGTAGCTATTTCTAAATCAATATATTTCACATGCAAAACAGATATGTTAGAATATTTTAATATTCTATCTATCTATGCAACAGTTACCTAACACAAACTACCAAAACTCAAAAATTAAGTAGATAACATGAATAGGCCTATATCCATCAAAAAGTGAGTCGATAATTAATAACCTTCAGAAGAAATAATTTGAATTTTTCAAAATTTCTTCCAGAGAATACAAGCAAAGAGAACACTTCATAACTTCGAAGAGGCCAGCATTACCCTATTACCAAAACCAGATAAAGTCACTAAATAAAACTATAGATCAATACATCTCATATAAATAAATGTAAATATCTTCAACCAAGTATTACCAAATAAAGAACAACAATGAATAAAAATAAACATTCATTGTAGCCACTTGAGATTTAGTTCAGCTATGTAAAGCTGGTACAACATCTGAAAATCAACTAATGTAACCTTCCAGATCACCAGGAAAAAAAAAAATCATATGATCTTATCAATCGGTACAGATAAATATTTTTGCTAATCCAACACCCATTCATGATAAAACTCACAGCAAACATGGAATAGTGGAAAACTTACTCAACTTGATAAAGTTATCTACAAAATCTACAGAAAAAAAATCCCTGTAGCTACCATCCGACTCGATGATGAGGAACTAGACGCTTTCTGCCTGAAATAGAGAACAAGTCATGGATATCCCCTTCCATCATTCTTATTCAACTTTGTAATGAAAAAGTCCTAGCTATTGCATTAAGGCAATAAAAATAAATAAAAGATGCACAAATTGGGAAGGAAGAAATAAAACTCTTTGTTTGCAGATGACATGATTATTTGTGTAGAAAATCCCAGAGAATTCATAATAATTTTCAGATTATGAGGTTAATATACAAAACTGAAATGCTTTCCTGCATAACAGCAATGAACTATTGGCATTTGGAGTTAAGAGCACAATACCATTTGTTATAGTGCCATAGAATGAAGGAAGGCAGCCTGAAAAGGCTATTTGATTTCAATTATACAACAATCTGGAAAAAGACAAAACTATGAAGACAGTAAAAGAGACCGTGTTTGCCAGAGGTTTGGAGGGAGAGTGGGAAAGTTGAATAGA
The DNA here is from genome assembly GCF_963455335.1 of Martes martes. Taxonomy (NCBI): domain Eukaryota; kingdom Metazoa; phylum Chordata; class Mammalia; order Carnivora; family Mustelidae; genus Martes; species Martes martes. Next base: position 60,363,139 of record NC_137902.1, read on the forward strand.
TGAGTCACAGGAACTTGGGGAGGGGGCATGAAGCTAATATTTATGACACTGAAATTCTGCATACGTAGGATTCTACCTCTGGCAAAGCTTATATACTTTCACACCACAAAGAATCAACCTAATGTATGAAAATTAAAGAAAAAAAAAGATTTAGGAGTTTGAGTAATTCCAGGAAGGAACACAGACTATGACAAGACAATCTAACTATATAAGAAAAGCATGAGATACCTTTAGTTAAAGAGGTAGGGATAAAAGGTGCTGACCAAATAATTTCCATGATGAGTAGAATATTTAAGATTAAAGACAAAGATGCTGTACATAAACTTTGTAAAGTTGATAGAGCTTATTTTTTCCTATGGAGGTAAGAGTTTAACAATTCTAATATCACTCAACATGTATACTGGAATTACACAATTAAATAAATAGATAATGGATTGTTAGCAAGGTAGTTTCCATAAAGAAGGGAATCTAGCATGATCCGTGTGGTAATGGATTAAAATTAATGACCTCGATATAAACTCCTATTTAACTTAATACAGGTAAAGACGTTCCATATAGAAATATCTATACATATGTGTTAGTATACACAAAGAATTTAAATTGTTACTCTACTCTCAAGGAGGATTAGCAAAACTCCTTGAATTAAATGTGGACATGCATAATTACTTCCTTCAAAGAGCATAGTATGGAAAGGGGAAAAAGAGTATCTCTAAAGTGTAGAAATCGGACGAAAGTACACCATCCAGATGATCAAGATCAATATCAACAGTAATATTTTGTGTCAATAGTAGGTATGGTATATATGAAATAATGAAAATGACACCTTAGCTCTGTGGTCTTGCTCCTGAAAACCTATAACCCCAATCTAGTCATAAGGAAACATCAGATTAATTTCAATAGAGAGCTATCCTTCAAAATAAGTTACTGGAATACCACACAAATATCAAGATTACCAAAAAACAATGGAAGTTAGAGAAACTCACACCCAAGAGGAGCTAAAGGAGATCTAACAACTTATTATAATGTACTATCCTGGATAAAATTCTGGAAAAGAGGCATTATATAGAAATTAAATAAAACTGAATAAATAAAAGATTTTAGCTTTTAAAAAAAAGTTAATGGCACTACAGTACTAATTGTTTAAATAAAATGTGATCCTGAGACCCAATATTCAGGCTTAAAATGCATGTTTTCCATAATCAGCATCAAATATATTTATCTGACTATAAAAAAGTAATGATGAAGAGTTACATTTTTAGGCTTCAATGAACTCATATCAGTTTTATTGTCATTAAATACATATACATATATATATGCATATATATTTTTCTGACATACACATACAAAAATTATGCATCATAAAACTACTATTTATTATCAACTATGAATCATATATACATGCATGCACATACACACTCTGTACATAAAGCCTTTTATATATACGTATATATATGTATGTGTGTGTGTGAAGAAAGAGAGATTAAAATAGTACCCAAATTCATACCAGCCTTAGTGCAGTAGGAATTAGTATTTCCATGTCCTAGAGAGATTATGGATTACCCAGGATTATTTCTACTGTTTGCTAAAGCCTAGACTTGCACACAGGCATGGTTATTTCCAAAATATAATCTTAATTCTAGAGTTCGCAAAGAAAACACCAACATATTTTCTAGAACCTTTATCAGCTTCTTGAACTTGACAGAGTTTCAAGTGCATTGCTGAATAAATGCTCAAAATAAGGTAAATTTAATAATGTAATAATTTCCCCGAACACATTGCCTAACTTTTCTAGTCATCTAAAACAAATAAACAAACAAACCTATTGACCGTGCAAAACTTAGTTTCTTAAATTTATTGCAGTAAGGGAGAAAACTACCTTGACAGAGTCTTAGGCAGTATCTCAATGTGGAAAAATAAAGAAAGGATTTATAGAATTTTAGGATATGGGTGAAGGGATTTTAAGGTAGATTTCATAAAGAAGTAAACTGGTTGGTATTAGAGTTTATGATAATAATAGCTTTGAATTGGTAGGCAGGGAAAGTCAAAGGTCTTTGCAAGTCCTTATTACCAAGTTTTAATCTTGGAAAGTAATATATTTAGATTGCTTGCAGTTTTGCCTTTCAGGGCAGTATTTCTTAGAGCAAGCAGTTGGGTTATTGTGTGCACTAAGTGTAGTTTAATATAGGGACAAGGATGTACACAGCAATAGGAATTATGAAGGTTCTATATCTTTCCATAGTTATAACCATCCTCTTTCCTTTTCAACTGCAAGAGAAAAAAAAAAACAACAAAATAACATGTCTGAGGAAACAGTTTTTTGGACATACACATGGGTAAATTCATGAATTATAGGAAGGATTAAAGGTGACTTTTTCGCCTATCATTTTATTATGAAAATTTTGAAATATACAGGAAGATTTTTTAAAAATTGCAATGAAGATATATGTATCTGACATGTATATTTCACAGTTAACATTTTACCATACTTGCTTCTAGCCATATGTCCATAAACCCCCTATCCACCCATCATTCCATTTTATATTTTGTTCCATTTTTTATTCTTTTTAAAATAAGTTGTAGACATAAAAATGACACTGAATTTTTTTTTAAGTTTACCTTGCCAGTATAGAAAATTTAATTAGAAATATAGAATAAGAACTCGGTTTAAGAATCAAGGACTCAAAACGAAACAAAACAAAACAAAACAAAAAGAATCAAGGGGTCATACAAGAAAGGGTATAGTGAAAAACAAAAAACAAATCTTAGAACTGAGATGAGGAAGTCAACAAGAAGTTTTACAATGGTCTCTAATGTATACAGTGCAAGAATCTGTCTTGGCCTAGATGACAACAATATACAATATGACACCAAAAATCTTTCAGGAAGAAGGTTGTGAACATTAACAAAATAAACACTGTAATTGTGCTAGAATGTTTTAATAGTTATCATCCTTTGAAACAAAATGTATGTAAGAACTTCTAAACCTATTTCCCCTATAGTACTTCCAGAAAACTTCATATATATGTACTGTTACCCATGTTTTATGTAGATGAAAACTGATATTTAAAATATTTAATCACATCCTGAAGGCACCAGAACTAGAAGAGGTTGAGTTTAGAATCAGACCCAAATCACTGGTCTGTCTTAGACAGGTACTTAACTTCTTCCTTTCCTATCCAAGAAAGAAGAGTTTGGGCAAAATACAAACCATAGTATAAAAATCCATAATATTTATAGATTTCTTCAGAAATTTATCTTTTTAAAACCACCCTATCTCCCCTACACACTGAACCAAAAGTTTGCTTATGTCTGTGTTCAATTTGTAATTTCTATTTATAACTTCCTACTTCTGTTTTTCTTCTTAAGATAAATTTTACTCCCATGATTTCTTACACTGTAGAGTTGATTGTCTCTCTTATCTAAATGTCAATGGTTTCCTAGGTTACAGTTAATTCTGTTTAAGTACCACAACACTGTAATTAAAACTTCAATTATCTGTATTTGCAGCCTCATCAGTTCAGTTAGATAATGTTGTCTATACTAAATGACAAATGTCTATGTTCATATGACCTATATATTCAGAACTAGTAGCATGACCTTGAATGTAGTTTCAGATGTGTATGGGACAGGGGGCTTAATTACGGATATTCTAAATTGGTTGTTTTGCTTCTGAAATCTCCAGTTAGAATACTAACCTAAGTAAATTAAAGTACTCTCCCTTTTTGAGAATGTTGATTTCTTTTTTCTTTAAATTTACGGAAGAAATGAAAACTTTAAAATTATGTCATAAAATACTCCAGAAAGCCATTTTCAAATAGTTACTTTTGAGTGTAAATTGAAGAGTTGGGATAAATGAGTACACAACTAAATAGTGTCTTTACCACGATGCTTTAAAATTTCATGTTTCCTGTTTTAATTTATTAATTCAACAAATCTTCATTAGGAACCACTAAGCATTAGGCCTAATGTCATGTGTTCAGCTTACAGTTGTATCCGAGATGGACAAGGTCTGTGTCATAATGGCACTGGCCTTACTGGGAAGCTTTATATAAAAGCAAATATATAAACAGAGAGTATACAGAATTCTCCAGTGGAAAAAAGTGAAATAAAAGTAGGACACTGGCATTGAGACTAGCAGGAAGAACTTCAGATTGGATGGTTGCGATTGTCCTCATCAAGGTGATATTTAAACTAAGGTCTGATAGGTAGTAAGGAGTCATAATCAAAACTGGGAATGGGAAAGGACCCTCGTATTTACTAGGAAGTAATAGAAAGTTTATAGAACAGGTAGGTAACAGATGTAGGGGTAAAATTTATGAGAAATAATGCCTTTGGAAAGATGAGCAGGAACCATATGATCTAGGCATGGTAGGCAACATTGTTTAATGTTTTTAAACAATTAAATTGCAGTGGGAAGCCATGTCCATGCTTTACATGATCTTTGCACACACACACACACACACACACACACACACACACACAGAATTCATGTAATCCTAAAATAAGATATTTTCCTGACTCATAATTATCATTTAAGAATTAGTTAATTGTCAGGGCTCCCGGGTTGCTCAGTGGGTTAAAGCCTCTGCCATCGGCTCAGGTCATGATCCCAGAGTCCTCAGATTGAGGCCCGCATCAGGCTCTCTGCTCTGCAGGGAGCCTGCTTCCTTCTCTCTCTCTCTACCTGCTCTCTGCCTACTTTTGATCTCTGTCTGTCAAATAAATAAATACAATCTTTAATAAAAAAAAAAGAATTAGTTAATTGTCTTTTTCTGTTGAGGTAATGGAAATATTGAAAGAAGAGAGAGTGTTGAGGACAAATGTGACCAAGAAGAGTGAAGGCTGGAAAATGAAATTTCCCTACTTTGAAATTCTATCGCAGGCAGAGAGAGCTAATAATATTCTGATTATATAAAATCACCCTGAGCATGTCCCCGAAGGCTACAAACAGAAGAGAAAATTTGCATTTAAAAGTAAATGTAAGTTGCACTCCTGCAATACCACAGGTCAACAAGCCACCAGGTGATGAACCTACTAAGACTCTGTGCCAATGCTCTGTCTCTGTCCAACTTTTCCATGGGAAAGATCTCCTCAGAGAATTCTCCTAAGTTAATGATTCTGAATGGTGCAACTTGTTCCTAACCCCTTTTTTTTGTTTTTTCTCACCCTAAGGAGGTGGAATAGAATGGTAGAAGAGAATGGCATTGGGAAACATAAAGTAAAATCCCTAAGTTGGTAGTTATTTTTGGTTTTTGTTTTTACTTCCACCATTTTTTAAACTTTTTGAGACTTAAAGTACACATTTTGCTAAGTTGTTTTGAAAATAATTTGAAATTAGTAGCAATCCACAACTATTATTTACCTCACCTTCCTATTCTTTTACTCTTGTAAGAGACTCCCAAGAGGTTTTGAGTTTGAGGAAGAAGGAAGGAAGGAAGGAAGGGAGGAAGGAAGAGAAGGAGGGAGGGAGGAAGGAAGGGAGGGAGGGAGGGATACCTATTGTATCACTACAGGATAAAATCATAACTCCTAATGATCTAACAAATAGAAATTTCTAAAAGTAAATAAACTGCTAACTAAAAAGAAAGTATTCTTTATGGACATATATTCTCTATGAGACTATACAGGTTGAAGACAAACCCAACTAGGCATTAGTTCAATTTCTAACATCAGTTTAATAAAGCTAGTGAAAAAAAAAAAAATCATAGGACTTTGAGCAGCACCAATTGACTATACATGAATCTAACATAGAGTTACTGAAGTTAAGGAAAGCATTTAGTGTTTAGTATACCCTAAATGAAAAGTCAAAGACCGCTTGAGAAAATTGGTCTTGATGTGTTTTATTACCTAAGAATATTATAGTAAAATTTTGGTTAAGCATATTTCATGTAGTAGTTATTAGAATAGTATATTACAGTAATTAACTTTAAGGGTTATTTTTTAATAGTAGTTAAGAGTTCCAGCACTTGAATATAAAAGCTGTGGAGTTAGAATTCTGATTTCATTACCTCCTACATGTGACTTTGCAAAATTCAGCTTTATTATCTGAAAAATTGAATTATTTTGACAAACAAATGAGTGTGTGTAACTCTATATTAGTAATAATTGGTAATTACCAAAAGGTCAAAATACTAGAAATATACATATATATATGTACACCTTGGGAAGGATATAATAATAGCAAATACAATTTGAAAATCTGTAATGTGATATATAATTATACATTATTTTCCCTTTTTGGATGAAAAGTATTTCCAAATAAGTATTTGAAATGTATAAGAAAAATCAATCTTGTCTTTTTACTCAAGGTCAGAGAAAAAAGCTCTGCTTATTTAGAATCAAATAGCCTGGTAAGTTGGTGGCCAGATACAAGATAAATGATAAAAAAGAAAATCCATTAATTATTTCCATTTCAGCAGCAAGCAGTTACAGAATCTAATTGTTAAAATTTTACTTTATCTAAAATAAAAATATAGTATTAGTAAAAATACAATAAAAATATAATATTAGTAAAACCCAATAACACCTAAAGGAAAATATTATATAAATTTATCGAAACTGAAGTTGCTAAAATTATCTGTTACCGGAGAAGATAATGTAATATTGTAAAGGTGTTAATTTCCTTTAAATTAATCTACCAATTTTTCGTTTTCTCAATCAACATGATGTAAACATTTTTAAATAAAACTTGAAAATTATGTTAATTAATATGAAATAAAAAATTGAAAAGAGGGATGCCTGAATGGCTCAGTTGGGCATCTGCCTTGGCTCAAGTCATGAACCTGAAGTCCTGGGACTGAGCCCCACATCTGGCTCCCTACTCAGCGGAGAACCTGCTTCTCCTTCTGCCCCTCACCCTACTTGTGTGCTCTCTTTCTCTCTTTCTCCCTCTCTCTCTTTCTCTCTCAAATAAATAAATAATCTTGAAAAAATTGAAAGGAGTCCAAAAATATTCTAACGAAAGAACAAAAAGTTTTGCCCCATCAAGTGTTAATATCAATCATAAGCCCGCTTAATTTATGAGATGAAAGTTTTGCACATAAATTAGTGAATACTCTTTGTGTTTCTGGAATGCTTTCTAGGAAGATTGTTGTGATCAATCTTTTAGTTCATTAATTCTGTCTACTACTTAATACATTTTTTTTAATTTCAACAAACATTTTTAAAATTTAATTTAATTTAATTTTTTTCAGTGTTCCAAAATTCATTGTTTATGCACCACACCCAGTGACCCACCACCAGGCTCACCCAACCTCCCACCCCCCAAAAAAGCCCTCAGTTTGTTTCTCAGAGTCCACAGTGTCTTATGGTTTGTCTCCCCCTCCAATTTCCCCCAACTCACTTCTAGAAGCCTCATGTGGTTGCTTATTAAGTTTCTTTTCGTTAGTTAAAATTGCATCATTATTTGCTCATCTAGGAGATTTCAAAAAATTCTTGATACATGGTTGTTTAATAATCTGTATCTGATCATTTTTTGTAGTACTTTGGGGTCTAAATCTGTAGTTTTCATTTCTACAAAAGTCTAACACAAGGCACTTACCATCAATCCTGCTTGGCAATCTTTGATCTGGACAAGTTATTTTATCTGAATATGTAGAATTTTCAATGAAGACACTCTCAGACATGAACAATTTCCTAATGTTCCTGATAGAATACAGGATAGTTTCCACCAAACTGAAACCATGTTAGTCTCATCCAAGGTCAGTGCTTATGTTTGCATCTCAAGTATAGCTCTCTAAACTCACTGCAGGACCAACACAACAGACACCAACTGCAATGCTGTAGTTGCCACCACCCATAAGATCACACTGTCCCTCTCTGTGCACCTCTCTTATTTGTGTGTGTGCAATAACAGCAATATCTCAACAAGAATGCCCAATCATATCAACTCATTCTAATCAGCTTCCCTCACTTTATATAATTTTTCCCAATGTTGGAAACAGATACCTAGTTTGATCCTCAACTTTTCCAAGAAAAATAAGACTCAAATATATATTCATTCTTTGTGGATTTTTGTCTCTTTGGGTTTTATCTTTATGTTTCTTTTTAAATTTGTACTAATATTTGCAGCTATTTCTCAATTTTTATTGTTGTCAGAGAATGATTCATGTAGAATTTATTTTTTTGGAACACTCAGGTTTTTTTTCTTTGTGACCCTATGTGGAATTATTTTTGTAAGTAGCCTATGTTATTTTAAAACATATACGTGTTGACAATAAATAAATAAATAAATAAAATATATATGTGTGATAGGCTAATAAGTCTGGTTGATATGGTTTAACAATCTAAACTTTTAAGATTTATATTTAATATCATTCATATTTTTACTTCACAGAGTTATTAAAAATATAACTAATAACACTAAATAAAAGAGAATATCTTCCCCAGTTTTGTATACTTGGAGCTTTTACTCTATTCATTTTAATGTTAAAAATTATTGCAATACATTTTTGAAATTATAACAGATATGTACATTTTATTCTATTATAAAATGTCAGTTTAAGGGAATGATTCTTGGCTTCAGTTTTTATATTTATTTGCCACATCTTTGTTTTAGGTTTGTACCTTATAAATTTCAGTTAATAAGATATTGATGTTTGATATGTAATATTTTTTAAAGATTTTATTTATTTATTTGACAGAGAGAGAGAGATCACAAGTAGGCACAGAGACAGGCAGAGATAGAGGGGAAGCAGGCTCCCTGCTAAGCAGAGATCCCGATTCGGGACTCGATTCCAGAACCCTGAGATCATGACCTGAGCCGAAGGGGAGCCACCCAGGCGCCCTATAATATTTTTTAATATGAGAATTTTCAATGCAATTGTTTTAAGGTCTGCTTTTTTTTTTTGTATCAATTACTGAATATTGGTTTAATGACTTTATTTACCATAACTAGCAACAATTTAACCCACAAAAAAACCAAAAATCTAGGCAGTTTATATTAATATATTAATTTGAGAATCCAGTACAGAAAATGTACAAACATAAAGCCACACTGAGAAATGTTTAAAAAGAGAAAGCGTCAGGGGTGCCTGGGTGTCTCAGCTGGCTAAGCACTGGAGTCTTGGTTTCAGCTAAGGTCCTGATCTCAGGGTCATGAGATCAAACCCCATAAAGGGCTCTGCATGGACCTGGAGACTGCTTGTCCCTCTCCTTCCCCCACTGCCCCTTCCCCATAGCCCACATGCTCTCCCTCTCTCTTTCAAATACATACATACATATATACATACATACATACATACATAAAATCTTAAAAAAAAAAAAGAGGAAAAAGCATGAAATAGCATGCTCGAAATAAGATCACACTTGTTAGGAAAATAAAAACTGATTTAAAAATCATATTAATATGTTTTGTTTAAGTTAATTGAAAATAAAATCTCAGGTTTATTACAGGAGTACATTTGTCCAGTACATAAAATATTTTCAAATATATAAAGCATTTTGCACATAAATAATTTTTACTGTTTTACTTCCTCTATGAGTTATCTGATGGGCTAAATAACACATTCTTAGAATAACTTACTAATGCATAAATGATTTTTTAGGGTGACTATAACTGAAAATATGTTGTAATAAACAATGTTTCATAAACATTTTTATAAAAACACTAATAGTATTTTGTGTCTATTATATTTAACTTAAAAATTAAAATGTCTTATATTTCATTTAAACTGCCAATAACCACTAAATTTCACTTCTATTTTAATTTTTCACATATATTTTGGGTATCCACAGCAAATCATGCAAGCATATCATGCAGATTTTCTCACTTGTATTGGTAATGATATTGTCAATTAATATCATCAATAATAACTACTAACAAGTTTTCTAATTCCTATTCAAAGCACTGCCTTAAATAGATTTAATAATCCTCTTCCTCAAATATGTCAAGATCAAAGAAAAAGATGGAAGGATTTTTAAAATAACGTTGGTAAATATTTACTGCTTTTCTTGATCCTGACGAATCCCTAAAAAAGCTGAAGAACTTATACAATGCAAGCTACTAAAAGGATTTTATTTTCTTTCACTAATGTCTATTCTAAAAGCTGTTTATTTGTCCTTGCATTTTGGCATCTCAAGAGAGCCATTAAAGCATTTGGGGTAATCATAAACATTATTGACAGGCCATAACTGCTTTTGAAAATATTCATCCAAAATTACTATAATAATCTTATTTGCATTATAAAAGAGCTGCTTAAGCTCACAGACTATTTAGAGGAGAGAAAAACTGTGTTGGATCCATTGTTGCTCCATAAATGATACTCTACTTGATATTAATTTCATATCAGGGTAGAATATTGTAAAGGATTTGTACAGAAAACTTGGTTAACACATAGAGATTGAAATTCTATTTGTAAAACCCATCATCTATATATCTGACAAAGCTTGAGTACAAACAATGGGAAAAGTATTTTCTGTCTTTTCTCTTTATCCATCTGAAATATTCTTCATTTGTCCCATCTTCCCAACTGTTCTATATTTTTCTCTCGCCTTTTTAGTGCAGATTTAATTTCTCTTCAACTGAATTTATGTCATGTACACTGTACCCTCAATTAGGCCTTATTTCCCTTTCTGGTATCAATCATCCATAATTAAGAATTATTTGTATATTTTATTGTATTAGATGGTACATGTTCTAGGGTGCATTTATTTAATAATTAGCATAATAAAAATATGTCCTCTGATTTCTATAAATAAAGAATGATTAACATCAAATTGTCATTTAATGCAATCAAGAAAGTATAATAAAGATAAAATATTCAAATATTCAAACTCCTGGTTAAAATAGTCAAATTTATACACAATGTTTTGAAATCTTAAAAACATAGCATAGGCCAAAGCCTTACAACTGTGAGAACCAATGCCTCCCACACCGTAGCATCTAAGATGATTGGGATGGAAAAAACAAACTCTTCACATAGATCGCTAGCTGTAATGGTGATAGGGGAGAATTCCGCATGAATACACAGTTTCCCAGACAAATATATTCCAACTATTGGGTACACAGCCCATGTATCAGGCATTGTCATGTTCATATGCCTTTTCTGATTTGGAATATAGTACACGAATTTCTCAGGATGTGTGTCCTGAGCTGGCATCTTAGCCGAGAAGTTATTGAGTTATTCTACTTTTATACTACAATGGCTGTCTCACATTTGATGGATTAAATCATTAAAAACTGAAGCAAACCTACTAACCAAATGAGCAAAGACAGTGAATCCTGTGGTCATGAGCTCATTGCCATTAACCCCCTTGGCCAGAAGACACGTCTGTCTTTAAAGAAGCTATGAAAATGCTTAGAATCACTGAAACCCAAACACTTTGGGTTGGTAGGACTCTAAATTTCCACAATGTTTATTTTCCATCTTCTGGAATGCACTTATCTTATTAGCCCATCTGGGTTACTTCAGAGTTTTTGCTCAGCAGGTTCAATTTGCATAGTATCTCTAATCTAGAAGACCAGCATGATATATTCCCAGTTGTCAAGATGGTCCAGATCCCTATCTATATCTTTGCTAAGTAATATTGCTATTACCAAGGAAGTTGTTAGAAATTTAAAATCTCAGATCCCACCCCAGCACTACTGAATCAGAATCTGCATTTTAATATCTCCAAAAGATTCATATGTGCATCAAAATTTAGATGCATTCCACCATATTGTGACAGAACTCAGGAGAGTTAACATAGCCTGGAGACAAGATAGTAAAAGTACAGTGCTAAATTTCACAGGTAAAAGTGAATTCCTTAGGACCTACCCTACTGATGGATGTTGAAAAAAGGCTTTGGAAAATCCATAGCTACTTATCAAATGCCAGAGCCTGTGTTGCTCTGCTCCAGAAAGATTAAAGACCTTAACAGGACAATCTATGATTGTTAAGTTTATGTTAGCTGATCGTAATCTCACATTATCCATCTGGTTTTTGCAAAGGCCAGAAAAGGGAATTGAGTGGCAATATGATGGAGGTCACAACTTCTGTGTATCAGGGTTTCCTAATGACCATGTTATCTGCCTACTACAATAATTATGTCCATCTTTCATCTTATGAATATGCTGCCACCTGGCCTCTGTTATTCGAGAATCACAAAATCACCACTTATGGTAGTATCCAAGCTATTGATCATGGCATGCATGAAGTACTCACCACTGGGCTTCTCAAATGTGCCAGTGCTTCCTTCCTGTGCATTCTTCATTACCTTTGGTAAAGATGTTCCCTTCCCTTACCATCGGGAAGGGAGCAATCAGGTGCTGGATACTGCCACTTATATAGTAAATTAATTCTAATGTGAACATATTTCTGAGTCTCCTGATATTCTTCCTACATAATTAATTTTCTGTGTATCACGTTCATGTCCACGTGTCAAGGAGACATCCCAGCAAACTAATGGGACAAATTTCTAAGTGCTCCTGACATAATACTGAGTTCTTTGTTACAATGGACATTTCCACATCAATGTATTTGCCAATAAACACTCCTATATTTTGTTTCCTTTGGCCTAGTTCCCTAAAAACCAACACACATTTATGTGCTGCCACCGCTTGTCTAGTCTTGCAACTGCTTGGCCTCTAGGCCGTTTCTTAGAGCACAGCTTGCATGGTGTAGCTATTCTGAGACTTCACTCTGTTTTTTTGTTTTGCCTTTTTTTTTTTTTTTCCCCTGAAAGCTATGGGTATTAGTGAGGGCAGATCTTAAGAAAAATAATGATCTTACAAAGTTTCTAGTAAGTTAGGGAAAGTTTCAGGGGCTAGAGTAGTTCTATTTTGCTTTCACTATCTAGAAGTACTTTTAGAGGGTTAAGCATTCTCGGTCTTGTTAACTCAAATATTCCCATACTTCATTTAGGTATGCTTTCTCTCTCAGGGGTTCAAAATGGAAGACCTTTTGAAACTGCATGTTTAGTTTCTTTTTCAGCCCTATTACTTTTTCTTTTCTTTCTTTTTTTAAATGTTGCAAGTTATTATTTAAATTATAGTTACTTATTTTCACCTCCACGTCAATTTCTCTGTTAGGAAGACCAATTCCAAAATCAAGTCCTCAGAGGTGTTTTGTTTTGTTTTCTTTTTGTTTTTTTTTCCTGTACCATTCTCAGGTATCAAAGGCACTCTAGGGTCTAATCTGTATTTTTCCTAGAAAAAAAAAAAAAAAGCCTCAAGAAAACATGACATGTGAACATTTACAAGGATAGGGGAGGAGACAACAATGGATGGGGGTACAGCTAATACAAAGGGGAATGTTATTGAGCTAACCAAATCTCCACAACCAATATAGCTTAGTCTTTGTGGGATACCTTCAGAGAACGCACATGAAAGTGGTATATCTTGGAATGATCCACTGTGGGTAGGGAAGTCCACCAGTTAATCTGCTTTCTCCCATCCCTGTTAGTTGGCATCTGCACATGATGGCAACAGGGACAGCAGTGGAAATAGTAGGAACATGTAGGCAATAAGACTGTAGAGATGGAGTGGACCTTTGATAAGGGCACTCCAGACTGGAATCAAAGCAATAAATATTTATTGGCTGTATATTATATATATTATATGCTATATATACTATATACCTCATCTATCTTGCACATGTACAAGAAGCTGGATATAAAGTGATGAAAAGGGAATTTTACTCTACTTTCACAAAGTACAGTTTAGACTACCGAAAGAAAGATAACTAATGATAATAAAAACTTATAAATATTATACTAGAAAAATATACAATATTCTGGGATCACTCAGATTTAAAGGATCAGGGAAGATTTTCCAATAATGTATACTAAACCAAGAACTGAAAATAGATTGGGAAATAAACAGATAAAGATTATGAGAGAATGGATAAAGCTGAAATTATATATAAGCTGAAGCTATACCAAACTGAAAGATTTAAGATATTTTAAAGTGCTTGAGCTTTCAAAAATGCATTTATAGTAAAAAAGGGATTTTACACATAAAATGACACCATATTTGATTGTAAAAGAGATTATTCTGATTCCAGCAGAATATTGAAAGAGGTGTTTCTAGAGACTAGAGGCACATCATGAAGTTATTGTAAGTAATCTAGGGAGGCTGGTAGAATTTTGAAATGGGTAGAGCAGAATGGAGATATTAAAAAACAGAACTAAGAGGTCAAATTCATAGGCTGTCGTGATTGCAGCAGGGTAAGTGCATGAGAAGAATTCTTTCTCAGAATTTGGCTTTAAAATGTATAAATATAAACATAAATGTAAGTACAAATATAAATATAAGTGCAAATTCAGCTTATTATTTCACTATATGTCTGTTCTTCATTTTGAATTTTGAATTTTAAAAAATAATATAGCACAAAAATCATAAACTAATTATGAATGAAGTGTTTTACACTTATTTTCATTAGTTCCTGATCTATTATCTTCTCTACTTTTTTTTAAATATTCACAGTAGATCATTTAATGACAAAATATATCACTTTTTGGGTAGTTAGGAGGGCACTTGTTGTGATGAGCACTGGGTGTCATTTGTAACTGATGAATCACTAAATTCTACACCTGAAAAATATAATACCACTTCTGTTTTTATAATTTTATTTCCCCAGAAAACTTTTATTTTTCAAAATAAAACAGGAAAATTGAACTTGAAACTATTACAATTTACTTGGTAGAAATAAATTATATTAATCTGTACAGTTATTTTCATATGCTTCACTCCAGATTCACTCTCCATTTTCATTGTCAAGGTCTAATCCTGTGAAGGTCAGCGCCCACTTTCCCTTGCCCTCTCTTGTCCCATTGACTGTAACCAATGGGAGGTACCAAGAGGAGACTGAGGAGCATATGGATATGAGATTATCTCTTGTACTGCTCAATTCCTGTCTCCACTCCACCATTTAGGCAGCATCAGTAAGATCTTACTCTAGTCTTGCCAGGCCCCCTGTGAGACCTGGAGGTCAGAGGGTCAAAAAAATCATAAACTAAATGAAAAATATAGACCATAAAGTGGGAGAAGAGATTGACAGCATGTAAAATGGACAATGAGTTAGTATAAAGAATAAAAGCAATTCCTACAAATCAATAAGAAAAAGACAAACTTACAAATACAAAAAAAAGAGGAAAGTATAAATAAGCATTTAACAGAAGAAGGATAAATGATCCAGTAGCATCAAAGCCCAATCTTATGAAATAGAGAAATTAATATATTCTATTATCATGGAATTAAGTGTCAAAAAGTAAAGTCTGAAAATACCAAGCAATTGAGGCACAACCAAAAGAAACATTTAATCATTCAGGGCTGGTGGGAGTATACATTTATAAACATATTTTGGAAAATATTTGACATTATCTAGTAAAGATGAACTTTCATACACCCAAAGACTCAGAAACTAACACCGGGTACATGTATAATAAATCTAAAGCAATAATATTCATTATTGCATCAAAAAAAGCAATCCAAGAAAAAATAGATTAACTTTTTTTAAAAGAATGACTTTTATGGTATATTCACAAAATGGAATGTTACACAGTAGTCGAAATGAATGGACTACAGCTGCATCCAACATGAATGACTCTTAGAGAAATAATAATGATTACAAAAAGAACTGATAATAAAAAATCTAATTAAATATATAAATGCATTTATAAATGCATGCATAATAATTTTAAAAGCAGCAGATTAAAAAATTATTAACATATTGTGTTTAGATACACATGTACTAAAACCCTACACACACACACAAACACACTTCACATACAAAGGAATAATAAAACTTCGTAATGATAACTATTTATTGAGGTAGAGAAAGGAAAGATTTCTATAGAAAGATCCTCAAGATTTCATAATGGCCTATTTCTTATTTTGGGTAGTAGGTATACAGAGGTTATTATAATACATTTCATACCCTGTGTATATTTTAAAATTTATTTTGAATTCATCAAATATTTAATAATAAAACAGAAAAGCACTAAAGTTTCAGATGCTAGTTGGAAAAAAAGTGTTTTCATGTGTGTGTGTGTATGTGTGTGCGCATATGTGTGTCATACCCTCATCTCTCTATACTTATGTTTGTAATCTTTATATACAAATATAACCTGTAATTGTGTAATTATGATCTACAAATACTTATGTGTAATATGATGATTCTTAAGCTCACTCTGAAATTCTCATGGAGCTTCAAAGACGCACCCTCCATTTTATTTCAACATAGTTCTCTTCACTTAATGGAGCAACATATAATGAAGAAAAATGGTATTTCAGACTCAAGAATGAAGAAGGCAGGAAAGCACGTATCAAATAAAACATCTCCTTTCATTTCCCATGAAGAACCCACTCTTCTCACTGTGGAAAATGAAATATTGCGCATGTAAAAATGGTCTCTGCGAAACATCCATTACGCAGCTGTGAATAAACTTTATATTTAATGTCTATAAATCAGATTTATTAATTAAGCTGAGCTTGGCATACTTTAGACCCAGAAGGCTGTCCGTAGAATGTGCTTTCATTTAGTTTGGCTGCTTTCAGAACTGGAAGCCGTATCTTCCAAGGCATATTTTATAGGAGTAGATTGGCCATCACTAATTTAAAGCCTTCCAGCTGAGTAGCTCCTCCACGGTGCGAGAGTGTGCTGCAGGATTTTATCAGGCTCTAACATATTCAAAGTCTGTTAAGGATCTGATTTCTGTTCCAGGCGTCTTATAGGTATTTTTTTCACAATTGTAGTTAAGAGCTTATGACTGAAGGGCGTTAACAGTTGAGAAATGCTACCACCTCTTGACTAATAGAAGAGCTAATCACAAATAGTTGACAGACATTATTAATACATTCTGCCACGTTTAAATGTCCTCGTGATATTTAGATTTCTAATTCTGCACGACATCTTCAAACCAGATCACAAAGGAAATCTCAAGCTCATTGTTAATTGGGGAGATATATTTTGGAGAAGAAAACATGTTTGTAATTTTTTTAAAAGATTTTATTCATTTATTTAACAGAGAGAGATCACCAGCAACAGAAAGGCAGGCAGAGAGAGAGAGGTGGAAGCAGGCTCCCTGCTTAGCAGAGAGCCCAATGCGGGGCTCGATCCCAGGACCCTGGGATCACGACCTGAGCCAAAGGCAGAAGCTTTAACCCACTGAGCCACCCAGGCACCCCAAAACATGCAATATTTTAACAAGCTTGCTCTCTATTTTTAATAGAAAGCAAAGTTATTTAATTTGTTAAATATATTATATGTAAGGATTATTGCTGTATCACTATATCTGTACATATATTATAATCATTCTTACAGGTTTTAGAAAACACTTTTTAAATTGGGTGCCTGGGTGGCTCAGTTGTTAAGCAACTTCCTTCCGCTCAGGTCATGATCCTGGAGTTCCAGGATGGAGTCCTGCATCAGGCTCCCTGCTCAGTCTTCTGAGTGCTTCTCCCTCTGACCCTCCCCTCGTCATGCTCCCTCTCTCTCAAATAAATAAATACAATTTTTAAAAAACAGTTCCTATTAATCAGGTTTTGTAGAAACAGTGTTTCAATTCTCCAAGTAGATCTCATTTTTTTTTGCACTTTTTCCATAATTAAATCTAAACCTGAAGCTGGTCCTACAAGCTTCTGAGGAAATCTTAGGGAAATTATAAAGGAATTAAGAGGATGCATTAGAGAGAAATGAAGCAACACACTGTGTACAACATCAAGAAATCCCCTAGAAAAATATATAGTCATAAATAGGTGAACGGTAACATTTCTAACTGAAACCCCGTGTCCACCAAATCTTTACCAAACTCTTGTTTAATGCACATAAATTACCTACAGATTGTAATGTGAGTATCAGCTTGGAATCTGAGATGAGGGAGAGAAGATTCAAGATTCGTGAACATGCAGAAAGTATGAAACTAAAAGGGTAATTCAAGTGTGGTAGGGAAAAATGGTAAGCATCGATTTCAGCTTGCTATATATGATATTATACCTTCTCTGACTGCTTAGCCTGTTAGAATGTACAAACACAAAATGGATTCAAGGACAACTCAAGGGCATTGGCAATATGTATTTATTGTTTGTGACATTAATGTGCCCCATGTGCTTTCTCAAAATATTAGAGAAGACCATGGTTGAATACACTTAAAACCTTCCAATGGCCTCGCCAAAATTTGCCTGCTTTTATGGAATGACATAAGGGAGGGTAGAGAAAAGAACAAATGAAGATTTATCTGCACGATTGGGGAAATGTAAAGATCATAGTACACATAATGCTTGCTCAGTAAAAAATCAGCTAACAAAACACTGTAGCTGAATATATTTTGTCATTTTTTAGCAGGTTATCATCTACACAATATATTATACTTTCTGCCACTTTCAGTTTAATTTATATTATCCATATCATTAAATAAAAAAAAATAATTTAAAATAATTTATCATTTAAATATCTTACAGTATCTAATAGGAGATTATATTTTGCTTGATTAAGATATTTTCAGGCTAATATTTCATACCACTCTCTCTCCTAAATAGTTTTGTGCATTTCTAAACAAGTAACAGAAAATCTAGCTAAAATTGGTTTATTCCAATAATAGATTCAATGTCTCCTTTAATTGAAAAGTCTAAGGATAGGCAGGTAGCCTCCAGTGTAGCTTAATAAAGGTGTCAATGACATCTTAGAATATATATATTTGTTTGTCTTGGACCTACTGCCTGCTGTCTTGTCTCCATTCTCAGATTTCTCTCCACAAATGGTTTTCAGAAGGTTGCAAAACTCTTAGAGACATACTCTTCTAGGATCAAATCCAGCAGAGAAGAGACAACATGTTTCCCTAAGAGCCCAAGCATCTTACCATTGGTCTTATTGGGTTTAACCAGTCTGAACTGGGTCATTTGTTCATCCTGTGCTTGAACCAGTCCCCATATGGGAATACTTTTCTTAAAGCAGTTAGAGTAAGAGAAGGACAGTTTCTGGAAAGCAAATAAGCAACAACTGGGGGTGTGGCTAATGGGTGGAAAAAATAGCAAACAAGAAATGTCCCTACAACTCCCATGCCTTGCATCTTTTTCCCATGCTCAAGGAAAAATATGTTGGAACCCAGAGAACATCAGGCTTTAGGGTGAGAAGATCCAGAACAGTCACCAGAATGATTTTGGTAGTGAACTGAGAACAATTATAGTCACATAATTGCTTTTCACAGAAACAATTAATTTGTGTGTGTGTGTGTGTGTGTGTGTGTGTGGTGGGAGGGGTCGCTTATATGTTAGCCTAGGTATGGCTAAAGTCACTATGAGGAGAAATTCATGACAAAGCAAGGAAAAGAAATGATGGGTTGGCAGAAAGCTATGCAGTTCAGGATATATACATTATTTCAAAATCTTCAGTAATCCCCAAATCTCCAAATCTTCAGTAAACTTGCCAATTCTCAAATTCTGAGCAGATGTCATTATTTTATTTTTGAATAAAAAATTTTTATTTTGAATAAAAATTTTGAAATATTTTGAAAAATATTTATTTTATTTTATATTTTGAAGATCCTGTCAGGCTTTGGACCTGGGTCAACAGGACCTGACACCGAGAAGTATGACTAATCAGCCAAAACCCACTTTCTGAGTGAAGCCTGAGCACTTACGCCAGTTGAATTCAGAAATTACAGGGACAGGTTTTGATTAAAAGAAGTGTGGGCTTGACAATTTGACCCAAGTTCACCATATATTGCTGAGGATAGCATTGTTTGAAGGTACTTTTCTCAGTTCAGTGAAGTATCAGGGACCACTAAATGCTTAATATCGTGTGTCCAAAGTTGCCATAATGATGAGAATTTCAGCTTTAAAGAAAAACTTGAAGACAAATCCCAAGCCTTCGAATTACAATCTGTGTGACCTTGCACACATTATTTAATCTACTTAATCTCAGTTTCCCAAATGGCCAAATTTGTCCATTTAACTTTGCCACAGCAGCTTTGGTCCAATCTTGACTATTCCTTGACTATTTATCATTTATTTTCCTAAAGGTAGCTCTCTATTTGGAAAGCAGAAACTTAAATAAATAGATCCACCTGCTTCATTGTCCAACATTTAAGGAGTCTTCACTAATTATAAATATTTATTCTTTATAGATAAAAATAACAGAAAAAGATTCTTCTACACATTTTATTATTCAACCACAATGAATATCATAGAATAATTAGAGACATAAACAAGATCCTCTGCTCTCAAGCGACTTTCTTTAATTGATATCTAGGCAATCAAATGTGGACAAAAAGACAAAAAAAAAGAATATATATTTCAGTATCTATAATTCATAAGTAGTACCACTTTTGTAGAATTTCTGACATCGTTTGCATTTCATTTTAGTGTAAGATACTTTTGTTGCTGAGTGAAAATAATGTATGTATAGTCAAATCTGTTACTGTCTTAACATATATCATCCTTTGAAATGGTATCTATTTTAATTATATTTGAATACTTAGTCATATATTCTTAAGGTACTTTATTGCTTTAGGTTGTATTTTAATTTTATTTTAAGAATACTTAAAAATACAGAATAGTATGTTTTGTTATTTTTTCTTTCTTTAAGATTTATTTATATATTTTTGAGAGAATGTGGGGGGCTGGCAGAGGGAGAGAGAGAGAGAATTTCAAACAGACTCCCCACTGAGTGCAGAGCCTGACTTGGGGTTCGATCCCACAGCCCCAAAATCATGATCCAGGCTGAAACCAAGAGTCAGCCACTCAAGTAATATCGCCATCCAGGCAGTCCTATCATTTTTCTATTGTAAATTTTGTCATGATTTCAGACAATTTTTTTTCTCAAAAAACTTGTGGTTTTTACAGCATAGGGAATATAGTCAATAATATTATAATAATGTGTATGGTGACAGATAGTGACTATACTTATCATGGTGAGCATTTCACAATGTATATAATTGTCAAATCACTATATTGTACACCTGACACTAATATAATATTGTATGTCAACTCTACTTCAATAAAAAATTATACTTCTCATAATGAATACTTTTTCAGAGGAAAATATAATTTAGTTCTTCAAGATTAATTTACATGCAATTTTTAGACATTCTCTATTGTGTTAGACATTCTTTATTGCATTAGACATTCTCTATTGCATAAAACGAGGTATAGTAATATTTTAGTTGCTTTTCTTTCTCAGGAAAAGAGGAGCCTTCATAATCACAAATGTGTATATTGAGTGGAAAGTGAAAAGAAGTCATCAACTGCAGCACATACAAGGGGTAGATCAAATTTGGTTTCATATTGTGGGAAATAGAGCAAAAGGCAAAAATTTTGTCATAACAATTGAGTATATTAGCAACTTTACCTTTGATAACTATGGGAAGTATAATTTGTTTTTTCACTATTGAACAGCTCCTTAATCTTTTTGAGCATTAAAGCTTGTTTCTTAGGAAATACTTCTATAAAAGATACTATTTTCAAAAAATAATCTAACTCTGTTCATTTGAAACTAAAACAAATTAGCCTAAGCTCTTGATGAGAATGTAATTACTTATGAGATAATAGAGTTTTCTCAAATGTTAAAATACTGACATTTAGCGGTTTTAGTTAGACGGACTTTCATAAACACCATTCATTCATTCAACTAATATTATTTCAGATAGAGTCTAATAGAAGCAAGGTAAAGTTCTGGGTGTTAAATAAAAATTTGATAAGTCATAAGCAATTCTTCAAGGAAAAGCAACTTTTGGAGATGATATAGAAAAGGAGATAATACACAGCATGCAATTTTATAATGTACTGCATTAAGTGCATTGAAGAATTAGAGCAAGTATGAAGCTCAATCTACAAACTCAATGTGAAGACATTAACGTTACCATCTTTTTATACTTCAGCTTATTTCTACTGTGTTTGGGAGAATCTTTAGGTCATCTTTTCAGGACTTCACAGGCCCACAAAATAAAATTATGTCATCATTCCAGAATAGTATATTTCCATGGCAACAGTGTGAAGGACAGTGATTCATCCATTTTCCCACTCACTGAGGGCACTCCAGCTTGCACATCACACTAGTTTCTCTGTATCATCCATACTTGAGGCATGAGCATTTTTGAGGTACTTCAGATTGTTTAAATATACATTTAAACTATAAAATTTCTCAAAGAAAACACTGGAAAAATGTTTCTCACCTTGAATTAAGAAAATACTTTGGAGATACAACAATAAAAACTAACCCATAGGGACACCTGGGTGGCTCAGTGGGTTAAGCCGCTGCCTTCGGCTCAGGTCATGATCCCAGGGTCCTGGGATCGAGTCCCGCATCAGGCTCCTTGCTCAGCAGGGAGCCTGCTTCTCTCGCTGCTTCTGCCTGCCTCTCTGCCTGCTTGTGTGTACTCTCTCTCTCTCTCTGGCAAATAAATAAAAATCTTTAAATAAAAAAAAAAAAACTAACCCATAAAAGAAAAAAAAAATAACACAATGTACTTTTAACTATTCAACTCATTTTATCTCTGAAAGATGTTATTAAGAGAATGTAACCAAAAGCCACAGACAGTGATAAAATATTATAAATCACATTTCTGAGAAGACTTGTAAGTATACTCAAAAATCAATGATAAGAAGAGAGATAATAAAATGGGTAAAAGGTCTAAACAAACACATTGTCAAAAAGATATATGGATGACAGAGAAATGTAAGAAAAGGTGCTCAACATAATTAATCATTAGAAAAATTATAAATTAAAATCAAAGTAAATACAACTACACATGTGTTGAAATGCCAAAAAACAAAAATTCCCAGTACATTTTGTTAAAGAAGGCTTCCAGTTATAGAATGAATATGTCACAGGAATAAAAGGCACAGCATAGGAATGCAGTGAATGATATTTTAATAGTGATGATGGAGATAGATGGTAGCCACACTTGTGGTGAACATAACATAAGGCATAAACTTGTTGAATCACTCACTATGTTTTTTACATGAAACTAATGTAACATTGGGTATCAACTATACTCAAATAAAAATAAAAATAAGAAGAAAGAAGCTAAACACAAAAGGCAATGTATCATATAGCTCTATTTATAAGACATTCTGAAAAAGAAAACTATAGGGATGGAAAAGAAATTAATGGTTTCCAGAGATTGGTCAAGAGAGGAAATGTTGACCACAACGAAAGAAACACAAGGGAATTGTTGAGGTAGTGGAACTGTTTTGTATCACGATTGGTGGATTTATGACTCTTCATATGGCAAAACTTACAGACTTATAGATCATGGAGACGGAATGTTATTCTATGTAATTTTTTAAATAACCATGCAGGATATTGGAGAAAACTGAAATGAAATATAAAATTATAACAGACTGTTTTATAATTTTATAATTATAAATACACAGAAGAGGTGGATGTAACCCAGGTTACATTGGAAAACAATAGTGTGAATAGATAATATAACACAAAAGACAAAGAAGACTATACAAAAGTTTGTCTTCTGAGAGGGTGGAGTATTATGGTATTTCAGATATTACTTTTTAAATGACTTTCTCAAATAAAATGAACAAGGACTCCTTGAAGAAGCAATTAATTCTAGGGTCCAGAGATGAAAACCTCACAATGATCCCTGAGAATGTTGTGATGGCAAAATAGGGAAGTGCACGATAGCCAGTCTGAATCACTTCCAATGGACTAATTTGAAACAATTCATCACAAACTACAAAATAATGATAGTGTTTGTTTAGAACCCATAGAATAAAGTATCATGAACCTATACTGGTATAAATAAGTAATAAAATAAATAAAAGGCTAAGAAGGGACAACTTGTCCCTACTAAAGAATTTAAATTATTGAATGTGGAATGAATGAAGGAGATGAAAACCACAGTAATAACTGTTGCAGACAAGATTCACTCAAAAAAGGAAACTTAAGTTGTCAAACTAAAACTATTTAAGAGAAATAGAATATCCTCATGGACACAATCTCTCCCAAGATACATATTAATTATCATAAAGAAAATAGTAACTATTATATATTATAATATATATTATAGTGAAGAAAATGACAGAGACCATCTTAACCAATGACTGAGGTTAACATGACTAGTAACAAGATATCTTGATGCCATATACCTCAATATAATTACACTGAGGGCGCATCACTTGTGTGGTGTACTTGCTTAAAAATGCAAAACCTCAATCTACATGAGAAAACAGGCAAATCCAAATAGAAGGAATTCTACAAAATAGATGACACATGCACTTGAAAAATGTCAAAGTCATGAAACACATACACTGAGGGACTGTCACAGATTGGAGGATACTAAGAAAACATGACAACTAGATGCAATGCGAAATCTTAGATTGAATCCAAGAAGAGAAAAGGACATTAATGAAAAAACTTGTAAAAATCCAAGTAAACTGGCTTGGAGTCAAGATGGCGGAGAAGTAGCAGGCTGAGACGACATCGGGTAGCAGGAGATCAGCTAGATAGCTTATCTAACCATTGTGAACACCTATAAATCCAACGGGAAATCGAAGAGAAGAAGAGCAACAATCCCAGAAACAGAAAACCGATCACTTTCTGAAAGGTAGGACCTGTGGAGAAGTGAATCCAAAGCGACGGGAAGATAGACCCCGGGGGGAGGGGCCGGCACCCGGCAAGCGGTGGAGCGACGGAGCACAAAATCGGGACTTTTAAAAGTCGGCTCCACTGGGAGACATCGCTCCAGAGGCTAAACTGGGGGGAAACCCAGGCGGGGTCAGCATAACCCCAGGACCCGCGGGGTCACAGAAGGACTGGGGGTGTCTGAGTGCCGCAGAGCTCGCAGATATTAGAGCGGGGAAGCCGGCTATAGCGACAAAGCCGAGGAGTGAGCTCTAAGCCCGGGGTTACCTTGTGCCGGTCGCAGGCTGGGTGGGCTCAGAGCGCGGCCGGAGGCCACGGAGACAAAAGCGACCCGGCGCTTTTCTCCAGCTCCAACAATTGACTGCTTTCCTCGAGGCGCGACCGCAAGCCAGGGAGGCGGGGCTATTGGGCGCTTTGCTCTGAGAGCGCACTGAGGAGCGGAACCCCAAGCTCTCGGCTCCTCCGGGCCGGAGACTGGGAGGCCGCCATCTTCATTCCCGTCCTCCGGAACTCTACGGAAAGCGCTCAGGGAACAAAATCTCCCGAAAACAAACCCCAGCGGAGTACTTAGCCCGGCCCCTGGCAAGGGCGGTGCAATTCCGCCTGCGGCAAAGACACTTGAGAATCACTACAACAGGCCCCTCCCCCAGAAGATCAACAAGAAACCATCCAAAACCAACTTCAGTCACCAAGAACAGCGGAATTCCACAGCAGGAGAAAGCAAATCCTACCTGGACAAAATGACAAGGCGGAAAAACTCACCTCAAAAAAAAGAACAAGAGGCCGTACCGAAGGCTGGAGACCTAATCAATACAGACATAGGTAGCATGACAGATCTAGAGTTCAGAATGACAATTCTCAAGGTTCTAGCCGGGCTCGAAAAAGGCATAGAAGATATTAGAGAAACCCTCTCCGGAGAGATAAAAGCCCTTTCTGGAGAAATAAAAGAACTAAAATCTAACCAAGTTGAAATCAAAAAAGCTATTCATGAGGTGCAATCAAAAATGGAAGCTCTCACTGCCAGGATAAATGAGGCAGAAGAAAGAATTAGTGACATAGAAGACCAAATGACAGAGAATAAAGAAGCTGAGCAAAAGAGAGACAAACAACTACTGGAACACGAGGAGAGGATTCGAGAGATAAGTGACACCATAAGACGACACAACATTAGAATAATTGGGATTCCAGAAGAAGAAGAAAGAGAGAGGGGAGCAGAAGGTATATTGGAGACAATTATTGGAGAGAATTTCCCTAATATGGCAAAGGGAACAAACATCAAAATCCAGGAGATGATAAGAACACCCCTCAAAATCAATAAAAATAGGTCCACACCTCGTCACCTGATAGTAAAATTTACAAGTCTTAGCGACAAAGAGAAAATCCTGAAAGCAGCCCGGGAAAAGAAGTCTGTAACATACAAGGGTAAAAACATTAGATTGGCAGCGGACCTATCCACAGAGACCTGGCAGGCCAGAAAGAACTGGCATGATATATTCAGAGCACTAAACGAGAAAAACATGCAGCCAAGAATACTATATCCGGCTAGGCTATCATTGAAAATAGAAGGAGAGATAAAGAGCTTCCAGGACAAACAAAAGCTGAAAGAATTTGCAAACACCAAACCAGCTCTACAGGAAATATTGAAAGGGGTCCTCTAAGCAAAGAGAGACCCTAAAAGTAGTAGATCAGAAAGAAACAGAAACAATATACAGTAACAATCACCTTACAGGCAATACAATGGCACTAAATTCAAATCTCTCAATAGTTACCCTGAATGTTAATGGGCTAAATGCCCCAATCAAAAGACACAGGGTATCAGAATGGATAAAAAAACAAAACCCATCCATATGCTGCCTACAAGAAACTCATTTTAGACCCGAAGACACCTCCAGATTTAAAGTGAGGGGGTGGAAAACAATGTACCATGCTAATGGACATCAGAAGAAAGCTGGGGTGGCAATCCTTATATCAGATCAATGAGATTTTAAGCCAAAGACTATAATAAGAGATGAGGAAGGACACTATATCATACTCAAAGGGTCTGTCCAACAAGAAGACCTAACAATCTTAAATATCTACGCCCTTAACATGGGAGCAGCCAACTATATAAACCAATTAATAACAAAATCAAAGAAATACATTGACAGTAATACAATAATAGCAGGGGACTTTAACACTCCCCTCACTGAAATGGACAGATCATCTAAGCAAAAGATCAACAAGGAAATAAAGGCCTTAAATGACACACTGGACCAGATGGACATCACAGATATATTCAGAACATTCCATCCCAAAGCAACAGAATATACATTCTTCTCCAGTGCACATGGAACATTCTCCAGAATAGACCACATCCTGGGTCATAAATCAGGTCTCAATCGGTACCAAAAGATCGAGATCATTCCCTGCATATTTTCAGACCACAATGCTCTGAAGCTCGAACTCAATCACAAGAGGAAATTTGGAAAGAACGCAAATACATGGAGACTAAACAGCATCCTTCTAAAAAATGAATGGGTCAACCAGGAAATTAAAGAAGAATTGAAAAAATTCATGGAAACAAATGATAATGAAAACACAACAGTTCAAAATCTGTGGGACACAACAAAGGCAGTCCTGAGAGGAAAATATATAGCAGTGCAAGCCTTTCTCAAGAAACAAGAAAGGTCTCAAATACACAACCTAACCCTACACCTAAAGGAGCTGGAGAGAGAACAACAAAGAAAGCCTAAACCCAGCAGGGGAAGAGAAATCATAAAGATCAGAGCAGAAATCAATGAAATAGAAACTAAAAAAACAATAGAACAAATCAACAAAACTAGGAGCTGGTTCTTTGAAAGAATTAATAAGATTGATAAGCCCCTGGCCAGACTTATCAAAAAGAAAAGAGAAAGGACGCAAATAAATAAAATCATGAATGAAAGAGGAGAGATCACAACCAACACCAAAGAAATACAAACAATTATAAGAACATACTACGAGCAACTCTATGGCAACAAATTTGACAACCTGGAAGAAATGGATACATTTCTAGAGATGTATAAACTACCACAACTGAACCAGGAAGAAATAGATAACCTGAACAGACCCATAACCAGTAAGGAGATTGAAACAGTCATCAAAAATCTCCAAACAAACAAAAGTCCAGGACCAGACGGCTTCCCAGGGGAATTCTACCAAACATTTAAAGAAGAATTAATTCCTATTCTCCTGAAACTGTTCCAAAAAATAGAAATGGAAGGAAAACTTCCAAACTCATTCTATGAGGCCAGCATCACCTTGATCCCAAAACCAGACAAGGATCCCACCAAAAAAGAGAATTACAGACCAATATCCTTGATGAACACAGATGCGAAAATTCTCACCAAAATACTGGCCAATAGGATCCAACAGTACATTAAAAGGATTATTCACCACGACCAAGTGGGATTTATTCCAGGGCTGCAAGGTTGGTTCAACATCCACAAATCCATCAATGTGATACAATACATTAATAAAAGAAAGAGTAAGAACCATATGATACTCTCAATAGATGCTGAAAAAGCGTTTGACAAAGTGCAGCATCCCTTCCTGATTAAAACTCTTCAAAGTGTAGGGATAGAAGGCACATACCTCAACATTATCAAAGCCATCTATGAAAAACCCACCGCAAATATCATTCTCAATGGAGAAAAACTGAAAGCTTTTCCGCTAAGGTCAGGAACACGGCAGGGATGTCCGTTATCACCACTGCTGTTCAATATAGTACTAGAAGTCCTAGCCTCAGCAATCAGACAACAAAAAGAAATTAAAGGCATCCAAATCGGCCAAGAAGAAGTCAAACTATCACTCTTTGCAGATGATATGATACTATATGTGGAAAACCCAAAAGGCTCCACTCCAAAACTGCTAGAACTTATACAGGAATTCAGTAAAGTGTCAGGATATAAAGTCAATGCACAGAAATCAGTCGCATTTCTTTACACTAACAACAAGACAGAAGAAAGAGAAATTGAGGAGTCAGTCCCATTTACAATCGTACCCAAAACCATAAGATACCTAGGAATAAATCTAACCAAAGAGGCAAAGAATCTATACTCAGAAAACTATAAAGTACTCATGAAAGAAATTGAGGAAGACACAAAGAAATGGAAAAATATTCCATGCTCATGGATTGGAAGAACAAATATTGTGAAAATGTCTATTTTACCTAAAGCAATCTACACATTTAATGCAATCCCTATCAAAATCCCATCCATTTTTTTTAAAGAAATAGAACAAATAATCCTAAAATTTATATGGAACCAGAAAAGACCTCGAATAGCCAAAGGAATATTGAAAAAGAAAGCCAAAGTCGGTGGTATCACAATTCCAGACTTCAAGCTCTATTACAAAGCTGTCATCATCAAGACAGTATGGTACTGGCACAAAAACAGACATATAGACCAATGGAACAGAATAGAGAGCCCAGAAATAGACCCTCAACTCTATGGTCAACTAATCTTCGACAAAGCAGGAAAGAATATCCAATGGAAAAAAGACAGCCTCTTCAACAAATGGTGCTGGGAAAATTGGACAGCCACATGCAGAAAAATGAAATTGGACTATTTCCTTACACCACACACGAAAATAGACTCAAAGTGGATGAAGGACCTCAATGTGCGAAAGGAATCTATCAAAATCCTTGAGGAGAATGCAGGCAGCAACCTCTTTGACCTCCACCGCAGCAACTTCTTCCTAGGAACATCGCCAAAGGCAACAGAAGCAAGGGCAAAAATGAACTATTGGGATTTCATCAAGATCAAAAGCTTTTGCACAGCAAAGGAAACAGTTAACAAAACCAAAAGACAACTGACAGAATGGGAGAAGATATTTGCAAACGACATATCAGATAAAGGGCTCGTATCCAAAATCTATAAAGAGCTTATCAAACTCAATACCCAAAGAACATATAATCCAGTCAAGAAATGGGCAGAGGACATGAACAGACATTTCTGCAAGGAAGACATCCAGATGGCCAACAGACACATGAAAAAATGCTCCACATCACTCGGCATCAGGGAAATACAAATCAAAACCACAATGAGATACCACCTCACACCAGTCAGAATGGCTAAAATTAACAAGTCAAGAAATGACAGATGCTGGCGAGGATGCGGAGAGAGGGGAACCCTCCTACACTGCTGGTGGGAATGCAAACTGGTGCAACCACTCTGGAAAACAGTGTGGAGGTTCCTCAAAAAACTGAAAATAGAGCTACCCTACGACCCAGCAATTGCAGTCCTGGGTATATATCCTAAAGATACAAACGTGGTGCTCCGAAGGGGCACGTGCACCCGAATGTTTATAGCAGCAATGTCCACAATAGCCAAACTGTGGAAAGCGCCTAGATGTCCATCAACAGATGAATGGATAAAGAAGAGGTGGTATATATACACAATGGAATACTATGCAGCCATCAAAAGACATGAAATCTTGCCATTTGCGACGAGGTGGATGGAACTAGAGGGTATCATGCTTAGCGAAATAAGTCAATCGGAGAAATATAACTATCATATGATCTCTTTGATATGAGGAAGTGGAGATGCAAGGTGGGGGGGTTTGGGGGGAGGTAGGAAAAGAAAAAATGAAAAGATGGGATTGGGAGGGAGACAAACCATAAAAGACTCAATCTCAAGAAACAGACTGAGGGTTGCGGGGGGGAAGGGAGATGGGAGAGGGTGGTGGGGAAATGGACATTGGGGAGGGTATGTGCTATGATGAGTGCTGTGAAATGTGTAAACCAGACGATTCACAGACCTGTACCCCTGGGGATAAAAATACATTATATGTTTATTAAAATAAAAAAATTAAAAAAAATAAAAAAAATAAATAAAATACAAAAAAAAAAAAAAAGAAATTTACAGAAGGAAAAAAAAAAAAAATCCAAGTAAACTCTGTAGATTAGTGGAATTGTACCAATGTTAATTTCTTAATTTTAATAATTGCACTATGACTAAAGAAGATATAAATATTAGGGGACACTAGGTTAAATGGAATGCCTAGCATTATTGTGACAATTAATAATTGCATTGAGGAGGCAATTATATGAATATATGGAATATATACATATATAATAATCAATATGCCAATTACATATTTAATCATACATAAAATACATTTATGTATACATATAAAGTAATAATACCTGTAACAAGAAAGATGACAAAAATTAATAGATTTCTTAAGTATTTACAAGGCAAAAACTATTAGAGTTTTTGATGTATGTAATGATATAGAGTGAGAGAGTGGATAATATTAGAATTTCTTTTCTGAGTCCAGACTTCAGAATATGGAATGTGTGCTGCTGATATTAGCAGTTATAGATCAAAGAAATTAGCAACATATTAAGAAAGGAAAAGGAAGTCAATACCAGAGATGTTGTATTCAAGGTACCTGAGGGACATCTAACTATCCTAAAAAAGTTAGATGTTCCAGGCTTAATAATACCACTGTAAAAGTAATATGTGAAAAATGTAGAGAGTGATTTTACCATCCTCACACAACTAGAAAGTATTGGGACAGTTTTTCTCCTTTCTGCTTGTTTTGTGTTTGTTATTAAATGATAATTACCTACAGAATAAGGTAATAAATGAAAATATAGATTTAATAGCACATTTTCAGTGATGAACTGTTCATCTAGAATCAATGGAATCCCCATGTAATCTATTCAAAATATAAGCAATAAGATCTGCAGAGCAAAATATATTATTATTATTGTCATGTTAGACCTAAAGAATAAATAATACATGATTGAAAATAAAAGTCTAATGAAATGATAATAAATGAGAAAATAAAGTTTCTGCAAGCTTTTTTTTTCTTTTGGACAAAGTGCATTTATAACCAAATAGAAGTAAAAGCATCACACTATTGTCAAAAATCTGGGGTACTTTTCTCTGTCATCAGGAGACACCAATGATTTCTTGTATGAATGACTCACATCAGTCATATGGAGCAATATCTGACTGCAGGACCAGCCAGCCCTACATGGAGGTTAGGCAAGAGAAACCCCCATGAAGTGGTAGCGCTGATTCCTGCAGACAAGGAAACATGCCATGTTGCTTATAAGAATTGAGAGGTTTTCCTCTGTGGTCAGGAGCAAGACAGGTATGCCCACTCTCACCACTATTATTTAACATGCTACTCAAGTCCTAGCTACAGCAATCACACAACAAAAAGAAATAAAAGGCATCCAAATCAGCAAGGAAGAAATAAAAATTTCACTATTTGCAGACAACTTGAAAACCCTAAACACCCCACCAGAAAATGACTAGAACTGATATACAAATTCAGTAAAGTCATAGGATACAAAATTAATGTACAGAAATCTGTTGCATTTCTATACACCAATAATGAAGCAGCAGAAGGAGAAATCAAGGAATTAATTGCATTTACAATTGCACCAAAAACCATAAGATACCTAGGAATAAACCTAACCAAAAAGATGAAAGCCGGGTACTCTGAAAACTATAAAACTCTGATGAAAGAAATTGAAGAAGACACAAAGAAATGGAAAGACATTCCACAATCAGGGATTAGAAGAAAAAATACAGTTAAAATGTCTGTATTACCCAAAGCAACCAACACATTCAATGCAATCCCAAGAGCATTTTTTACAGACTAGAACAAACAATCCTAAAATTTATATGGATCCACAAAATACCCCAAATAATGAAAGCAACCTTGAAAAAGAAAAGCAAAGCTGGAGACATCACAATTCTAGACATCAAGTTATATCCAAAGCTGTAGTGATCAAAAGAGTATGGCACTGGCACAAAAATAGGCACATAGATCAATGGAACAGAAGAGAAAACCCAGAAATGAACCCACAACTACATGCTCAATTAATCTTTGACAAAGCAGGAAAGAATATATTCAATGGGAAAAAGACAGTCTCAACAAACGGTGTTGGGAAAACTGGGCAACAACATGGAAAAGAATGAAACTGGACCACTTTTTTACACCATACACAAAAATAAACTCAAAATGGATTAAAGACCTAAGTATGAGACAGGAAACCATTTAAATCCTAGAGAAGAGCACAGGCAGTAACCTCTTTGACATCAGCAATAGCAACTTCTTACTGGATATATCTCCTTAGGCAAGGGAAACCAAAGCAAAAAGAAACTAGTGGGACTTCATCAAAATCAAAAGCTTCTGCACAGTGAAAGATACAACCAACAAAACTAAAAGACAATCTTTAGAATGGGAGAAGATATTTGCAAAAGACGTCTGATAAAGGGTTATTATCCAAAATATATAAAAACTTATCAAACTCAACACTCAAAAAAAATAATCCAGTTAAAAAATTGACAGAAGACATGAATAAACATTTTTTCAAAGATATACAGAGCTTCAACAGATACATGAAAAGATGCTCAATATCATCAGGAAAATGCAAATCAAAACTATAATGAGGCATCACCTGACACTTATCAGAATGACTAAAATCAACAACACAAGAAACAACGGGTCTTGGAAAGGAACCATCATGCACCATTGCTGGGGGTGCAAACTGAAGCAGCCACTCTGTAAAACAGTATGGAGTTTTCTCAAAAAGTTAAAAATAGAACTGCTCTATGATCCAGCAACTTCACTGCTAGGTACTTACCCAAAGAAAACAAAAATTCTAATTCAAAGGGATACATGCATCCCAATATTTATAGCAGCATTATCTGCAATCATGAAATTATGGAAACAGCCCAAATATCCATCAACTGTTGAATGAATAAAGAAGATGTGATAGAGAGAATTATGCTAAACAAAACAAGTCAGTCAGAGAAAGATAAATACCATATGATTTCACTCATATGTGGAATTTAAGAAAGAAAACAAACAATCATTAGGGAAAAAAGAGAAAGAAGCAGACCAAGAAACAGACTCTATAGAGAAGAAACTGGGATGGATTAAATATATGATGGGGATTACAGAGTGCACTTGTGATGAGCACCAGTTCTTGTATGGAAATATTGAATCCCACTAAATTGTATACCTAAAACTAATAATACACTGTATTCTAAGCAACCAAAATTAAAAAAAAAAAAAAAAGATGTGAGGCTCTGGGACCTAATCTCTTCTGAAACTGTGTTTATAAAAAACAGTAATGGCTCAACAGCTTCATATTCTGAAAACACATTTGAGCAGTGACAAAATTACTTATAAAACCTATTTATGCTAATTAATTACGCCTTGCATATAGATTTCTTTTTTCACTTTGGCTTCTTTTGAGTATACCTGACAAATAAAATTATATATATTTAAAGTGTATAGTGTGATAATTTGATATACACATATTTTGTGAAATCATTACCACATCAGGTTAAAATTAACCACATCTACACCTCATACAGTTCTCTCTCTCTTTTTGGCAGTGAGAACATTTCAGATTTATTTTTTAGCAAATTTCAAGTATACAATACAGTATTATTAACTATAGTCATGATACTGTATATTAGATTAACTTATTCCTCATATACATGAGACTTAGACATTTATTCTCCAGCATCTCCCCATCTTCTCCATCTCCTGGACTAGTAACTCCATTCTACTCTCTATTTCTTTAGAGTTCAACTTCTTTTTTTGTTCTTTTAGATTCCACATGTAAGTGATATAATATAGTATTTAACTTTTTCTGCCTCATTAGTTTCACTTAGCACAAGACCTCTAGTTTCATCCATGTTGCTGCAAAGGATAGAATTACAACTTTCTCTTGGGTGAATAATATTTCATTGTATACAAAGGTGCTGCCACAATTATCAACATAGCAGAAAGATGTAGTAATATAACCTGAGTCATTGCTAAAAATTTGGGAATGTTTGAGCAGAATACATAATCTTAGTGAATCTTAGTGAATCCTTCAAGATTTGTTCATTTTATTGGAACTCTATCAACATGGCCACATGTATTGATAATATTCCTAATGAAGGCTAGTGTCTCTTGTCTAAATGCTCCTCTGTTTAAAAGTATAGTATAACACCCCGACATATGTGTTGCTAAAATCCAGACATGTGATTCATACTTTTAATCCTGTTTATGAATTCCAAGCATATCTTAAGGAAATCAATGGAGTCTGAAATGAAGTGTTCATTGTGAACTCTCACTAGCTCTCCATTGAAGGATTAAGATCATTGCCTTTAAAATTAGACAGATGTGTCTCATTTTTACAATTTATTTTCATTTCCTTATAAATATGTTTCCACTTGGGAAACATTTTTTTCTACTTTGATTGAGCTATTATATAATAAATATTTTACTTCCCTCTAAACATTTATAAGAAATGACCATCAAAATCAACTCCATAATATGCCTCAACAATAGAATAAAAGACAAAAGTCACATGAGCATCTCAATAGTCAGAAAAAAATTAACCAAATTTAACCCCTTTTCATGATAAAAACCCTCAACAAGCTGGGAATAAGAGCCTTCATTAATGCGATAAAGAACATCTATAAAAACAAACAAACAAACAAACAAACCCAAGCCAAACATATTTAATGGTGAAAGACTGAATACTTTCCTCCTAAAATCAGGAATAAGACAGTATGTTCCCTCTTACTATTTCTATTCAACATTGTTATAAAAGTTTCAGTCAGAGTGATCAGGAAAGAAATAAAATAAAAGGCATTCAAATTGGAAAAGAAGAAATAAAATCATATTTGTAGATGACATAGTCCTATGTATAGATAATTCTAAGGAATCCACAAAAATTAGTAGAGATTAATAAATAAGTTCAGCAAGGTTGCAGAATACATGCTTAATATACAAAATCAATTGTTTATATCTACTATCAAAAAGCAAACTGAAAAGGAAATTAAGAAAATTTCATTTACAATAGAAGCAATAAATAAAATACTTAGAAATAAATTTAGCAAAAGGCATGCAAAACTTACACTCTGAAAACTGCACAACACCATGGAAAGAAATCAAAGGATACTTAGGTAGAAATGTACACCAAATTCATTGAGCAGGGGCGCCTGGGTGGCTCAGTGGGTTGGGCCTCTGCCTTCGGCTCGGGTCATGATCCCAGGGTCCTGGGATCAAGTCCCGCATCAGGCTCTCTGCTCAGCAGGGAGCCTGGTTCCTCCTCTCTCTGCCTGCCTCTCTGCCTACTTGTGATCTCTGTCTGTCAAATAAAATAAGTGGAATCTTCAAAAAAAAAAAATCACTGAAAAATTCATTGAGCAAAAGACAATATTATGTAATAACAATACTCCACAAATTGATAGATTCAGTGCAATCCTCACCAAAATCCCAGCTGATTTATTTGTAGAAATTGACAAACTAATGCCAAAATTCATATGAATAGTCAAAAGATCCAGAATAGCAAAAACAACCTTGAAAAAAGAACAAAAGAGAAAAACAAACATTTCCTATTATAAAACTTACTACATAGTTACTGTAATCAAACAGTGTGGAATTTGGATAAGAATAAGCATATAGATCAATGAAATAAGATTGAGTGTCCAGAATAAACACTTGTATTTTGGGGCAGTTGATTTTCAACAAAGGTTCCATGACAGTTAAATGGGGAAAGAATAGTCTTTTCAACATTTCTGGGACAAATGGAAAAAAAAAAAAATCACACGAATGAAGGTAGTAGTGCCCTTATCTCATACGAAAATTAAGTCAAAATTTACCAAAGACTTAAATGTAAGAGATTAGCTATGAAATAGTAGAAGAAAATGTGTGTGTGTGTGTGTGTGTGTGTAAATCTTCAGGATCTTGTATTAGATAATGGTTTCTTGTATATGACACTGAAAGAAGGAGTGAGAAAAGGAAAAAAAAAAGTTAAAATGAGTATTATCAAAAGGAAAACTTTTGTTCTTCTAAAAAATGACCAAGAAAGTCAAAGGATAATCCACATAGCGGGTGAGTATTTTTGAAAATCATGCATCTTATAAAAGATTTGTATTGAGAATATTTAAAAAACCATTGCAACTCCATAATAAAAAGACCAATAAACAAATTAAAAATGTACCAAGGATCTGAAGAGACATTCCAGAAGATGCACAAACCATTCATTAACCATTAGGCACAAGCACTTCAAAACCACAATGAAATACAACTTCACAATCATATTCTACGTTGAATAGAATAAAAAAGACAGATAATAACAAGTTTTAGCCAAGATGTGGAGGAACTGGAACCCTTATGCAGGTGGTGGGAGTGTGAAATTATGTGGCCATTTGGGAAAAGAGTTTAGTGATTCTTCAAATGGTTAATCATAGAGTTACCATGTGACCCAGCAACTTCACTCCTAGGTATATATCTAAGAGAAATGAAAGTGTATTGCCACACAAAAACTTTTACAGTAATTTTCATAACAGCATTATGAAAAAATGGAAACAACCCAAATGCCCATCAACTGGCAAATAAATAAATAAATAAAACTTGGTATGTTCATACAATGGAATGTTACTCAATAGTAAAATTAAATTGGGTACTGATACATGCTATAACATGAATGAACCTAGAAAGCACTATGCTTAGTGAAAGAAGCCACTCATGCAGAACCACATATAAGTCGATTTGTATCAAACACCTAGAATAGGCAGATTCATGGGGACAGAAAGTACATTAGTGGTTGTCTGGGGCTGGGAGACAGGTGGCCTGTGGTTGACAGGTAAAGTATGCAGGTTTTTTGGGAAGGTAATGAAAATGTTCTAAAGTTGATTGTGATGATGAGTGCATTACTCTACAAAGATATTAAAAGGATTAAAGTGTATACTTTAATGGGTGAATTGTTTAGTACATGAATTATATGTTGATAAATCTTTTTAAGAATAATATTCAAGTGCTAAGTATGACAAATGATAGCCCCAGTGCTAGGAAGACTCAGACTGCACAAAGTGGAGACTATGTCATCAATGTGAAGGGAACTTACTGTAATTCTGTTCAAGCTTATTATTATCAATTGGGAATTGGGTTAAAAGTTGCCAAATTTTCCAAGCTTACTTAAAAGAAAAAAATGAGAAAGTTCTGATGTATGTACACACTCCCAACGTAAAATCTTGAAAACTGGTTCAACATTGCCCAGACAACACATTTGAGATCAAAGATCCATCATGCAGGTAGCCATTTCACAACATGGTATAATTTCTGATATAGTAATGTCTCTCACAATGTTTGTGATTACAGGGCAATGTGAGCTCAGTATTAATTTATTCATGCTATCAGTATTATTTAGGTATCTACTATGGTAGTAACCATTAATATTTATGGAACAAATGGCCGCCGCCGCTGGTGGTCCTGGGGCGCCCCTGTCCCTGGACAAATTGCTTCCCAAAGGTGATCCCGCAAAGACTCAGGAGGAGTTGGAGGACGAAGACGGCGAGGAGCTCGAGGAGACCCTGGCGGAGAGACTGTGGGGTCTGACGGGGATGTTCCCAGAGAGGGTCCAGACCACTGCTGGAACCACTTTTGATCTCTCCCTTTGTGGCTCAGAAAATGTACAGGTTTTCCAGGGCAGCCTGGTGGACTGGGACCGCTTCCTTCAAGATCCTGGTTCTTCCTGTTGTCTTTGAGACCAAGAAGTTGCAAACGAGGAGCAGCAAGTGCAGCGGTGGCAGATAATTCTAGGGCCTAACATGAGGCTCTCAGAGGAAAATGTTCTACCTTCACTACCTGGAAAGATCTAGATTGCTACTGCTATATGACTTGTCTTGGTGGGACAAGTTTGAAAATTCAATAGTGTTTGAACTGCTAATTATTTAGATTATTATTATTATTTTTTTAACTTTGGCACATTGATCTATCTAAGGAATTCTCCCCAGTGTCTCACAGAGCCTCCCAACTTGCAACCGTGCCCTCCACGCTGTCCCATTTCTTCTGTTCTCACCCTGATACCAGAATGCAGCAGTGTAGACAGTTACTCCGGCTCTGGCCACCCCACCCCTTTCACTAAATCACTCATGACCGGAAGATCTCACTATCCCATTTTTCGAAGGGAGGGAGGGCCTGGCAGCAGTTTCAACCACGGGATGGGGACTGTGGAGGACAGAGCAGGAGCTCATTTCTTCTGCCCATTTTGGCTATGAGAGACCCGTGTATCCGTCTAAAAAAGAAAATAAAAATTAGTGCTCAACTTTTTGTATTTAAATATTAAAAAGCGATTCCAATGGGGGAGAAAAATTATGGAAACTTTACAATGTTCCAGGCCTGAATATTAACTCATTTGTACACCAGTTCTATTGGTCAGATCTTATTACCATCCGCATTTTACAGATGAAAAATGTGTACTCCAAAAAGTTAAATTACTTGGCTGAAGTCCCACAGTTATAACTGCTGAACTGGGATTTTAAAGCAGGCATCTGAAGCCAAAAACTCTTCACAGTTACGCTGTACAGCTCCTTTCTGCGTTCAGCCTCTTCGGTGCAAGATCCCTGCTTTCAAGTCCCTTGGAATCTACTAGAGAGAAGATATATGACAATTCCTGTGCAATGCGGTGTGTGCACTAAAGAAATACAGCCATAGGACAGAAAGGGAAGCACCTTAATTTATGTGCAGTGGTTGACAGTTTAGGGGATGTTTTTGACGTACAAAGGAATTTTCCGGAATGAAAAAGAGGAATAAATTATTTGAAGTAGAGAATGCTCAGAATGTGCAAAAAGATTGAAGAGTCAGAAAGTTACTTAGAAACTGTAATTGTCACGCTGTAACACAGAGAATGATGAGAAAGCGCTTGGAAGTCTGATGAGTGACAGTTCAGGACAAATGACAAAAGATGCAATTAACTGTTTAAGGGGTGAAGAGCCTTTGAAGATTTGTGTTTTAGAAGAAACACGTAGCATTTAAGGTAGAGGCTGATTTGAAAAGAAAGCAAGATAATCATTTAAAAAGTGACTACAATGGTACTGATAAAAGATGATAAACATTGAGAGAATAGTAAAAACTTAGCTTCGTTTTTCAGTGTGTGCTTAACTGGTCAATGATGGGGTGGTGTGTGTATATATGCGTATGTGTGTTTCCCCAATTATTGCTGCTCACACATTTAAGATCTTAGGAAAGGATGTGAGCCTATCAACTGTTGGTTATTTGTATTGCATTTATAACACATATAATCTCTAAATTAAATTGAAAAGGCATAAGTACTTTCATAGAACAATAATACGAAAGTGAACAAAAAATTGATTTTAGATACTGAAACAAACGCAATAATTACTAACATAGATAAGAATGTAACAATGCCATTCTAACTTAAATTTCATACTTCTGTTGAGAAGATAGTTTTCTCCCTCACCACTGGAAGGACTTCAGATCACAACGTAAAATTTTGTGAAATGTATAAACCTTGAGAAGGTAAATCAGAATGAACATACAGAAATACAATTTAAAGTATACTCATTGGATGCTTGATTCATAACCTGTTGTATGGTTTCATATTCCTCTTCATATAACATATATTACTGGGAATTGGACACCTAGTATGTAAAGTTTTTGGTGAACAACACATTTCTAAAATATCTGTGGCATTTTCATTAAATGCCCTTCTTTGTAAATCTTTAGGATTCCATTATGAGCTGGCATGGAACAAAAATGAAGGTTTGTTTTTTGATTTTTTTTTTTCCCTTGTGAAAGGAAAACAGTGCCACCTAATGTTAACTATCACTAGTAATACATGTGGAAGTTTACATAATCATGCAGAAAAAATGATCTTTCAAAATATTTTCTTAAAATAATTTTATGATTAAATTACAAATCTGATTTATATGAAAGGAAAACAAAATCTATATTTCATGTTATGCTTCGTAAAACATAAAATACATTTTCCAACATTTTCTTCAAGCCCTTCATTTAACTTTTAACTTACATGAACTACTAAGTAAAGCATTCCCTGAGAGTACATATTTGTATGAGGTATTTTGCATTATATGTTGCATTAACACAGAAGTGTTTAATAAATATTTGTTGGTTTGAATTCTCCTTCATAAAAACTATTTGATTTCTAACTAGAGGTAAAATAATAAAATTAAGAAAATGAAGGAATACATATTTAATAGTTTAAAGTTATAAACATAATGCATAATCACTATAACAGACTGAAAAAATTCCAGAGTAGAAGAAGAAATAAATGGTTTCATCAGCCACAAATAATTTTTTCTTAACTCCAGACTATTTCCTTAGCAGGTTTGTTGGTTCTTTTTATGATCATAAATTATAAAAAAAAATTAAATCAATTTGCTTTTTTTAAATCTAACTTTCCTAAATATTTGTATTTTATTTTTAAATTTCCAAACCTTAATTTAATGTTTCTATCATATTTATTCAAATGGAATAATATCATTTACTCAATCAATTTACTATTTTGGGGTATTAGGGTGCATCATAATTTAGCACAATATAAAATTTTTTAAAACTAAAATTTAAATAATGCTATGGTGTATATATCTTTGCCGTATGTACTTTTAATGATTATTTTTAATATTAAATCTTTATGCCAAAAGGAGAGAATTCCTGTAATTTCATAAAGTTGTTGATATTCTTGTAACTTTTTATTTTATACGATTTTTTAAAAGTTAGAAAAATATCAATAAAAAGATATACTTATTTTAGTATTAAGAAATCCAGAATCCCCAAATTATCATTAGTTATGAGAGTATAAATTAAAACCTAAATCTTTGTGTATTAATTTACTACTATTTTGCTATGTATTAAAATGTGTTTTAAAGGAAAAAAAAATTTTTCCTGTTTTTATTTATGCCCATGTGACTGAAAATCATTTAATTTTTTTAATAGAATTAACTTTATGGTCTCCATTTAAATGTAATTTGATTCCCTGTCATTTCTCTAACAGTAAAACAGATTTAAATTGGCACATGAGAAACACAATGTCTACAAGTGCTAGATTTAGGAGATGTGATAATCAGTTTTCCTAAGACCATCCTTTTCTTATGGAATTGATAAAACAGTATTTATTGAAGTACAGTGTAGACACTGCAGCGTGCACTGATCACAAATATACAGCTAGATGAATTTCACAGTCAATATGCTCACGTAACCAGAAACCAGTTCAAAGAGCTCTCCAGAGCTCCCTCTTATCTCCCATGTTTATACTTTCCATCAGTCACTACGCCCCACACTTCAAAACAAAGTTAACCGCTTTTTTGACTTTTAACACCACAGAGGGTCAATTTATAAGTAGAATTCTACAATTTGTATATATGTGTGGTGGGCTCCCATTACTCAAAAATATCTAAGCTTTATCCATGTTGATGCAGGAAGCTGCCATGTGTCATTATCATCAGTCTGTAACAATGGTCCCTGACATTCCATCGTTTAAACACACCAGAAGTTATTTATATATGCCACAGGTAGGGAAACTGTGCCTCATGGGCCAAATCTGGCCTGCCACTTGGTCACTAAAGTTTTACTTTAACACAGGCATGCCCGTTTATGTATTTTCTGTGGCTACTTTGCACTACAGAAAAGCTGAAAAGTTGTGACAGAGACCCTATGTCTTGCATATGTCCTAAATAATTTACTCTCTGGCCTTCCAGAAGAAAAAAATTGATGGCCCCTGACTTACGCTACATATAATCAATATTTAGTTTGTTTCTAGCTTAGAGCTTTTTTTTTGTTTTTATTTATTTATTTATTTATTTGAGAGAGAGAGAGAGAGAACAGGAGCAGGGGGAGGAGCAAAGGGAGAGGGAGAGAAGCAGAATCCCCACTGAGAGTAGAGCCCAAGTGGGGCTTGATCCCAGGACCCTGCGATCATGACCTGAGCTGAAGTCAGACGCTTAAACAACTGAGCCACTCAGGTACCCCAGCTTGGAGCTTTTAAGTGCAGTGCTGCCTATGAGCAGTATCGAAAATGTATTTTGGTAAGTATATAAACATGTTTCTACAAGAGTTTATATCAAGGACTAGAATCCTAGTTCAGTGGATTCGAATATGGCTATTTTCAAATGATATTGGTAAAGAGTTTGTTTGTTTGTTTGTTTTTAATGAGTTTACCAGTTTACATTGGTGTTCCAATTAATCTACATCTTTTTCCGGGCTAAGACTTGGAATATCTTCTTCATTTTAGCCATTTTGCTGGGTGTGTAGCAGTGTCTCATGTGATTTTGATTTCAATTTCCTTACTAAGTTGAGCATCTTTTAACATGTTTAATGGCCATTTGGTTTTCTTGCTTCACAAAATGCCTATTCAAATAAGTCTTTTTTTTCCTCTTTCCTTATTGGGTTGTCTTCCTTTTCTCTGTTGTAGAAATCTATAAATATGTAAAGGATGTGAGTCATTTGTAGATATGTTTATTGCAAAATATTTTTTTTCCTACACTGTGGTTTTCCTTTTCACTCTCTAAATTATGTCTTTAAAAAGTGAAATTGTTAATTTTAATGTGGTGTAATTTATTCATTTTTTTCTTGAATGTTTGGAAATGTTGTTGTCCTTTCTGAGAAACTTTTGAACAGTCCAAATTCTTGGGGAGATTTTCCTGTGTTTTCTTCCAGAACATTTACTATGTTACCTACACACATAGATACTGAAGGTGCCTAAAGTTGACTTCATTGTGTTGGGTGAGGTAGAGATCATAGGTTTTTTTTTTTCTTTTTTTCAGTATAAATATTCAATGTATCCAACACCACTTATTGAAAACATAATTCTTTCCCCACTGCCCTGCAACATGATCTTTACCATATTATATTTTAATGTCTTTTACTCCATGTGTTCATGTTCCTAGTATTTTTGGAATATTTGTTATATTACTATAGTACTAATCAGTTTTAGTGCTTAAGTCTCAACATCTGGCAAGAGAAGTAACCCTACATAATTCCTCAAAATTGATTTAGTATTTTTAAATAAATATAGTAATGCTCACCAAATATTTTGTGTACTCTCTTTCATCTATCTGCCTTTTGAAATTAGGCTAAGTCATGTGATTTGTCTACAAGCAGACGTGTCATTTCTGGGCCAAAGCATTAAAGAAGAAAAGTGTTTCCTTTTAATTAATACCAGGTTTCTGTGTGATTATTAATAATATACCTGAATTATTTATTCCAAAACAAGACAATGGAGCCTTGAATGGTGTTTGCCAGATGGATTTTTCTTTGTCACCTACAAAACGAACCTCCAGTTAAATAGAGCTTTGGTCAACCAATCTGGCAAAGCAAAAATGACTAAAAGAAGTCTTCTCCCAGGACAAAAAGAAAAAGATAATCAGGTACACACAGTTCCATGTAATGTAGCTTACTTCACGTTTTTCAAGAAAAAACACAATCTCAAAAATCAGTTTGAGCCAAGTCATACCTTAATAAGAACAATTCTACTGTTACTATGGAAACTAATATAGAGAGGCATCATGTGTTCGTGCTCTCCTCTCAACCCTTCCAAATCCCGAGAGCTTTGGGCATAGAATCATAAAGCAATTCCAGCCACCAAAGTTATAAAATCTGATGAGAAGTGATGGGTATGCTGAGTTGGCTTGACCACTGATCTGCACTTCACACCGGGACAAGGTAGCAAGTGCAGCCACTGAAATTCATAGGTAAATAAAGAACAGGAGTTCTCAGGATGAGCTATAAAAGGAAACGTGTGAAGTAAGAACCCAGCATATGTTACATCGAAACTACTGGCAAAACAAACTCAATTACTGCCTCTCAAACCAACTCTGTATTACATTAAAGGGGAAAAAGGTAAGTATTTTAAAATAAATAGTTCATTGACAAAAACTTTTTAGGAAAAATGATTGTACAACTTATATGGATTAGTAATGAATAGGGTTTTGCTTCCTATAGTTAAGGCAGAAAAGGTGAAAACACAAAAATATCTCCATACATACAAAAAGATGAAACTAGAGTTTAGAAAA
Organism: Martes martes; assembly: GCF_963455335.1. Lineage (NCBI taxonomy): Eukaryota > Metazoa > Chordata > Mammalia > Carnivora > Mustelidae > Martes > Martes martes. The sequence continues at coordinate 60,407,483 of NC_137902.1, forward strand.
TTAAGTCATCTTAATGAGGAGGATAGGAAAAAAAATTTTTTAATATTTTAATAAATGTTGCATTATGCAGTTTTTCACATGTGTACAGACATATACTTTTATATCCCTCTGTTGATCTTTTATCAACAGTAAAACAGGTAAAATACATTAACCCATTAGTCACTTGATAAATATACTTTGTGGATTCAGGTATCTTTTGAGGACCTCTTTGGACCATATAAATTTAGAATCACCTATTTATGCTTTAATTTATATAAGAGCATAATTTATATATTTATTTATTTTATTTATTACATATTATATTTATTTATAATACTATATGTTTATATTTCATATATAATTCATATTTATTTATTTTTTATTTATATTTATAAGTGTGTGTGTATGTCCCTCACCTACCTCCAGAAATAAGTGAAATGTGTCCCAACTTTTCCTTCTAGGATTCCTATACTAACATGTACAGGGGCTCTTCTGATCTCTTATATTTGCATGTCAGTGTAAAGCAGAAAGTGATGCAAGAGAGCTTAACTAACCCTCTTAGATCATCTGATCAAATACACATTAATGATAGAATTTGATTCTGCATTTGGGGACACCATCAAAGCCTTGCTGTGATTAAGCAAGTATTAGCAGAATCATGGAAAGCTTCCAGATTAGTATGTCTACAACCCAGATTCTCAGTCTGCCTAACTGTATGTGCTGATAAATCCAATTCAATTTTTTCAACAGTTATTGAGTACTAAAAAACATAAAAAGCCTATAATCATTTCTACAGAGATATTAGGTAGAAGGAACATCATGAAATGTTAGTAAATACTTTTAAAGAAGACATTGTTATTGTGATATCAGAGATGGTTTCAGAGTCATAGTTTTTTCAGGGTGCTGGAAGTATAGATGAAAGATAATAGAGAAAAGTAGAAGAAAATTTCAGATAAGGGAACATCATGAACAATAACAGAATACATGAAATACTAAAAGATTTTTTGTTTTTTTATTTAATTTTTTTTAGTGTTCCAAAGTTCATTGTTTATGCACCACACCCAGTGCTCCATGCAATACGTGCCCTCCATAATACCCATCACCAGTCTCACCCACCCCCCCCCACCCTCCCTCCAAAACCCTGTTTGTTTCTCATAGTCCACAGTTTCTCATGGTTTGTCTCCCCCCTCTCACTTCTCCTCTCCATTTCCCAGTGTCTTCTGTGTTACTCCTTATGTTCCACAAGTAAGTGAAACCATATGATAATTGACTCACTCTGCTTGCCTTATTTCACTCTGCATAATCTCTTCCAGTCCCATCTATGTTGATACAAAAGTTGGATATTCATCCTTTCTGATGGAGGCATAATACTCCATTGTATATATGGACCATACCTTCTTTATCCATTCCTTCCATTGAAGGGCATCTTGGTTCTTTCCAGTTTGGTGACTGTGGCCATCGTTGCTATGAACATTGGGGTGCAGATGGCCTTTCTTTTCACTGTATCTGTATCTTCCACTACACCTGTATATCCAGTAGTGCAATTGCAGGGTCATAAAGTAGCTCTACTTTTAATTTCTTAAGAAATCTCCACACTGTTTTCTGAAGTGGCTGCACCAACTTGTATTCCCACCAATAGTGTAAGAGGGTTCCCCTTTCTCCACATCCTCTCCGACACTTGTTGTTTACTGTCTTGTTAATTTTGGCAATTCTAACTGGTGTAAGGTTGTATCTTAATGTGGTTTTGATTTGAATCTCCCTGAAGGCTAATGATGATGAATACTTTTTCATGTGTCTGTTAGCCATTTGTATGTCTTCTTTGGAGAAATGTCTGTTCCTGTCTTCTGCTCATTTTTTGAAGTGATTATCTGTTTTGTGCCTGTTGAGTTTGAGGAGTTCTTTCTATATCTTAGATATCAGCCCTTTGTCTGTAGTGTCATTTGTGAATATCTTCTCACATTCCATTGGGTGACTCTTTGTTTTGTTGACTGTTTCCTTTGCTGTGCAGAAGATTTTGATCTTGATGAAGTCCCAAAAGTTCATTTTCACTTTTGTTTCTTTTGCCTTTGGAGACTTCCCCAAACTACTAAAATCCATACAGCAATTCAGTAATGTGGCAGGATACAAAATCAATGTACAGAAACAGTTTCTTTCTTATACACTAACAATGAAAATATAGAAAGGGTAGAGAATCGATTCCATTTGCCATAGCACCAAGAACCACCATAAGATACCTGGGAATAAATCTCACCAAAGAGGTAAAGGATCTATACTCAAAGAACTACAAAACACTCATGAAAAAAATTGAAGACAGAAAAAGATGGAAGACCATTCCATGCTCATGGATTGGAAGAAGAAACATTGTTAAAATGTCTATACTGTCTACAATAATCTATACTTTCAATGCCATCCCGATAAAAATTCCACTGGCATTTTTCAAAGAGCTGGAGCAAACAATCTTAAAATTTGTATGGAACCAGAAGAGACCCCGAATTGCTAAGGAAATATTGAAAAAGAAAAACAAAACTGGGCATCACATTGCCTGATTTCAAGCTTTACTACAAAGCTGTGATCACCAAGGCAGCATGGTACTGGCATAAGACACATAGACCAGTGGAACAGAATAGAAAGCCCAGATATGGACCCCCAACTCTATGGCCAAATAATCTTCAACAAAGCAAGAAAAAATATACAGTGGGGAAAAGACAGTCTCTCCAATAAAAGATGCTGGGAAAACTGGACACCTATGTGTAGAAGAATGAAACTCGACCATTCTCTTACACCATAGGCAAAAATAAACTCAAAATGGATAAAAGACCTCAACATGAGGCAAAAGTCTATCAAAATCCTAGAGGAGAACATAGGCAATAACTTCTTCAACATCGGCCACAGCAACTTCTTTCTCAAGATATGTCTTTAAAAGACGTTTTTTTTAAGTCAATCTCAAGAAAGACTTTCCCTACTTCAAATTATTATATATCAACAGTGTTTCTATTCTCACATCATTGTAAATTTTAGAAACTCAGAGTTACCTTCTATACTTCCTTCAAGGAAAATTAATTTCGTTTCCAAAATTAAATGATCCAAATTTTACTACTAGATTACATTACTGATTCATACCTGCTTCATAACATTTACACTTCTTTTCTGCTTACCAACTTGACAATATTTTAAAGATATTTTGTAAATTCAATACTTGATTTTCAATCTCACCTTATTTCAAAATCTTTAGCAGTCTTCCTTTCATTTCCTTTTTCATTTGAAGTGGCTGCGTGTTTGATCTGTTCTTGAATAATGAAATACTGCACAATATTTCATTACATTCAAAATGCAAAAGTTAAATCTTTTAGAAATGTCAAACATTATCAGTGAAATATCAACTGATATACAATGTATTTTAATAGTTGTTAAAATTTCAGACAAAGTTATATCTGTTATTATAATTATTTAAAATATATATGTAGATATAGAGACATAGCTTGTCCTATTTTCATAATGAAATTTTCATTTCAATGCTCTAAAAACATTAACATCACTAACAATTAATTTAGACTTAATGTATTAAAACTTTTGCTTTATATATTTTTATCATTATGAGTTATAATTCTATAATTTGTAACTTAAAAATCTATATCTTGACTGATGCCTTATTCTGGAATAAACAACTAAACTGATTGGTTTGGAATCTCAAGCCTTCCATAGTTAAGTCTCAGAAAACTTTCCAAGGTATACCTTAATTTACTTGCATAACTCTTGGATAACTCTGATTCTTTTAAAAAGGTCTACAAGGTTTTTAATCATTTTGCATCTATGAATTGACAGGAAACATCATTAATTAATTCTTTTCATCTAAACATCTAGTATTCCATGAATTTTTAAATCAAGCAGTTTTTTTTTTCTTTGAAGTCTTCCAAAACTATCTCACCTATGATGATCCAACACCCTCTGTGATTACTATTTCTTTTAATCAACATGTGCCATGCTCATACAAAATACATTCCTTTTAGTAGGACTATATTGCCACAAACTGTAACATAAGTCAGTCACCAAACTAGGCACAATCTCAGTGCATTTTATTTTCATCCTTTCACACACTTACCCAACTGCCTTAGCAGTAATGTTAAAAACCTCTGGTGTATATTACCAATATATATATACTGCCTATATACGGCCTGTGACAAGCATTCATACTATTTTACCATTCTTATTTAACATATAATAAAATGTATGTTTAGGGGAAACTGAGTGGCTTAGTTGGTTGAATGTCCCACTCTTGATTTCAGCTAGGTCATGATCTCAGGGTTGTGAGATCTAGCCTGAGTCAAGCTCTGAGCTCAGCACTGAGTCTGCTTGTTCCTCTCTCTTTGCTCCTCCCCCCACTTGTGCTTTCTCTCTCAGATAAATAAATAAATAAAATCTTTTAAAAAATTATGTTCATACATTAGAATGCTTATACTAGTTTATTTTATTTTATATTTATTTCATTTATTACTGTATATTATTCATGTTTAATATTATCTATGTTTCTAAAATGAAAAGTCTCCCATGTTTGCTATTATAATGATTATAACTTATTGCTGTTCTAATAAAGATTTTTGTTTTTGGAAAGAGAGCTAATACCTTTCAATATCTGAAAGAATCAAATTAATTTATTTATAACTTTTTGCTGATAACTACTGTCTACAAAATTACCATAAAAGTTGTGCCAAGTATATGCACTTCTTACCATCAAGCACTTATGATGTAATTACTCTTAACATTAAAGCAACAGCAGAAAACACAATTTTTTTATTTTAATAAACATATAATGTATTTTTATCCCCAGGGGTACAGGTCTGTGAATCGCCAGGTTTACACATTTCACAGCACTCATCATAGCACATACCCTCCCCAATGTCCATTTCCCCACCACCCTCTCCCGTCCCCCCTCCCCCAGCAACCCTCAGTCTGTTTTCTGAGATTGAGTCTTTTATGGTTTGTCTCCCTCCCAATCCCATCTTTTCATTTTTTTTTCCTACCTCCCCCAACCCCCCCGCATTGCATCTCCACTTCCTCATATCAAAGAGATCATATGATAGTTGTCTTTCTCCGATTGACTTATTTCGCTAAGCATGATACCCTCTAGTTCCATCCACCTCGTCGCAAATGGCAAGATTTCATGTCTTTTGATGGCTGCATAGTATTCCATTGTGTATATATACCATCTCTTCTTTATCCATTCATCTGTTGATGGACATCTAGGCTCTTTCCACAGTTTGGCTATTGTGGACATTGCTGCTATAAACATTCGGGTGCACATGCCCTTTCGGAGCACCACGTTTGTATCTTTAGGATATATACCCAGTAGTGCAATTGCTGGGTCATAGGGTAGCTCTATTTTCAGTTTTTTGAGGAACCTCCACACTGTTTTCCAGAGTGGTTGCACCAGTTTGCATTCCCACCAGCAGTGTAGGAGGGTTCCCCCTCTCTCCGCATCCTCGCCAGCATCTGTCATTTCTTGACTTGTTAATTTTAGCCATTCTGACTGGTGTGAGGTGGTATCTCATTGTGGTTTTGATTTGTATTTCCCTGATGCCGAGTGATGTGGAGCATTTTTTCATGTGTCTGTTGGCCATCTGGATGTCTTCTTTGCACAAATGTCTGTTCATGTCCTCTGCCCATTTCTTGACTGGATTATTTGTTCTTTGGGTATTGAGTTTGATAAGCTCTTTATAGATTTTGGATACTAGCCCTTTATCAGATAAGTCGTTTGCAAATATCTTCTCCCATTCTGCCAGTTGTCTTTTGGTTTTGTTAACTGTTTCCTTTGCTGTGCAAAAGCTTTTGATCTTGATGAAATCCCAATAGTTCATTTTTGCCCTTGCTTCCCTTCCTTTGGCGATGTTCCTAGGAAGAAGTTGCTGCGGTTGAGGTCAAAGAGGTTGCTGCCTGCATTCTCCTCAAGGATTTTGATAGATTCCTTTCGCACATTGAGGTCCTTCATCCACTTTGAGTCTATTTTCGTGTGTGGTGTAAGGAAATAGTCCAATTTCATTTTTCTGCATGTGGCTGTCCAATTTTCCCAGCACCATTTGTTGAAGAGGCTGTCTTTTTTTCCATTGGATATTCTTTCCTGCTTTGTCAAAGTTGACCATAGAGTTGAGGGTCTATTTCTGGGCTCTCTATTCTGTTCCATTGGTCTATATGTCTGTTTTTGTGCCAGTACCATACTGTCTTGACGATGACAGCTTTGTAATAGAGCTTGAAGTCTGGAATTGTGATGCCACTGACTTTGGCTTTCTTTATCAATATTCCTTTGGCTATTCGAGGTCTTTTCTGGTTCCATATAAATTTTAGGATTATTTGTTCTATTTCTTTAAAAAAAGTGGATGGGATTTTGATAGGGATTGCATTAAATGTGTAGATTGCTTTAGGTAGAATAGACATTTTCACAATATTTGTTCTTCCAATCCATGAGCATGGAACATTTCTCCATTTCTTTGTGTCTTCCTCAATTTCTTTCATGAGTACTTTATAGTTTTCTCTTTGGTTATATTTATATTTATTTGCCTCTTTGGTTATATCTATTCCTAGGTATCTTGTGGTTTTGGGTGCGATTGTAAATGGGACTGGTTCCTCAATTTCTCTTTCTTCTGTCTTGTTGTTAGTGTAAAGAAATTCGACTGATTTCTGTGCATTGACTTTATATCCTGACACTTTACTGAATTCCTGTATAAGTTCTAGCAATATTGGAGTGGAGCCTTTTGGGTTTTCCACATATAGTATCATATCATCTGCAAAGAGTGATAATTTGACTTCTTCTTTGCCGATTTGGATGCCTTTAACTTCTTTTTGTTGTCTGATTGCTGAGGCTAGGACTTCGAGTACTATGTTGAACAGCAGTGGTGATAACGGACATCCCTGTCGTGTTCCTGACCTTAGCGGAAAAGATTTCAGTTTTTCTCCATTGAGGATGATATTTGCGGTGGGTTTTTCATAGATGGCTTTGATAATATTGAGGTATGTGCCTTCTATCCCTACACTTTGAAGAGTTTTAATCAGGAAGGGATGCTGCACTTTGACAAATGCTTTTTCAGCATCTATTGAGAGTATCATATGGTTCTTACTCTTTCTTTTATTAATGTATTGTATCACATTGAAGGATTTGTGGATGTTGAACCAACCTTGCAACCCTGGAATAAATCCCACTTGGTAGTGGTGAATAATCCTTTTAATGTACTGTTGGATCCTATTGGCCAGTATTTTGGTGAGAATTTTCGCATCTGTGTTCATCAAGGATATGGGTCTGTAATTCTCTTTTTTGGTGGGATCCTTGTCTGGTTTTGGGATCAAGGTGATGCTGGCCTCATAGAATGAGTTTGGAAGTTTTCCTTCCATTTCTATTTTTTGGAACAGTTTCAGGAGAATAGGAATTAATTCTTCTTTAAATGTTTGGTAGAATTCCCCTGGGAAGCCGTCTGGTCCTGGACTTTTGTTTGTTTGGAGATGTTTGATGACTGTTTCAATCTCCTTACTGGTTATGGGTCTGTTCAGGTTATCTGTTTCTTCCTGGTTCAGTTGTGGTAGTTTATATGTCTCCAGAAATGTATCCATTTCTTCCAGATTGTCAAATTTGTTGGCGTAGAGTTGCTCGTAGTATGTTCTTATAATTGCTTGTATTTCTTTGGTGTTGGTTGTGATCTCTCCTCTTTCATTCATGATTTTATTTATTTGCGTCCTTTCTCTTTTCTTTTTGATAAGTCTGGCCAGGGGTTTGTCAATCTTATTAATTCTTTCAAAGAACCAGCTCCTAGTTTCGTTGATTTGTTCTATTGTTTTTTAGTTTCTATTTCATTGATTTCTGCTCTGATCTTTATGACTTCTCTTCTCCTGCTGGGTTTAGGCTTTCTTTGTTGTTCTCTCTCTAGCTTCTTTAGGTATAGGATTAGGTTGTGTATTTGAGAGCTTTCTTGTTTCTTGAGGAAGGCTTGCACCGCTATATATTTTCCTCTCAGGACTGCCTTTGTTGTGTCCCACAGATTTTGAACCATTGTGTTTTCATTATCATTTGTTTCCATGATTTTTTTCAATTCTTTTTTAATTTCCTGGTTGACCCATTCATTTTTTAGAAGGATGCTGTTTAGTCTCCATGTATTTGCGTTCTTTCCAAATTTCCTCTTGTGATTGAGTTCTAGCTTCAGAGCACTGTGGTCTGTAAATATGCAGGGAATGATCTCAATCTTTTGGTACCAATTGAGACCTGATTTATGACCCAGGATGTGGTCTATTCTGGAGAATGTTCCATGTGCACTGGAGAAGAATGTATATTCTGTTGCTTTGGGATGGAATGTTCTGAATATATCTGTGATGTCCATCTGGTCCAGTGTGTCATTTAAGGCCTTTATTTCCTTGTTGATCTTTTGCTTAGATGATCTGTCCATTTCAGTGAGGGGAGTGTTAAAGTCCCCTGCTATTATTGTATTACTGTCAATGTATTTCTTTGATTTTGTTATTAATTGGTTTATATAGTTGGCTGCTCCCATGTTAGGGGCGTAGATATTTAAGATTGTTAGGTCTTCTTGTTGGACAGACCCTTTGAGTATGATATAGTGTCCTTCCTCATCTCTTATTATAGTCTTTGGCTTAAAATCTCATTGATCTGATATAAGGATTGCCACCCCAGCTTTCTTCTGATGTCCATTAGCATGGTGCATTGTTTTCCACCCCCTCACTTTAAATCTGGAGGTGTCTTCGGGTCTAAAATGAGTTTCTTGTAGGCAGCATATGATGGGTTTTGTTTTTTTATCCATTCTGATACCCTGTGTCTTTTGATTGGGGCTTTTAGCCCATTAACATTCAGGGTAACTATTGAGAGATAGGAATTTAGTGCCATTGTATTGCCTGTAAGGTGACTGTTACTGCATATTGTCTCTGTTTCTTTCTGATCTACTACTTTTAGGGTCTCTCTTTGTTTAGAGGACCCCTTTCAATATTTCCTGTAGAGCTGGTTTGGTGTTTGCAAATTCTTTCAGCTTTTGTTTGTCCTGGAAGCTCTTTATCTCTACTTCTATATTCAATGATAGCCTAGCCGGGTATAGTATTCTTGGCTGCATGTTTTTCTCGTTTAGTGCTCTGAATATATCATGCCAGTTCTTTCTGGCCTGCCAGGTCTCTGTGGATAGGTCCGCTGCCAATCTAATGTTTTTACCCTTGTATGTTACAGACTTCTTTTCCCGGGCTGCTTTCAGGATTTTCTCTTTGTCACCAAGACTTGTAAGCTTTACTATCAGGTGACGAGGTGTGGACCTATTTTTATTGATTTTGAGGGGCGTTCTTATCATCTCCTGGATTTTGATGTTTGTGCCCTTTGCCATATTAGGGAAATTCTCTCCAATAATTGTCTCCAATATACCTTCTGCTCCCCTCTCTCTTTCTTCTTCTTCTGGAATCCCAATTATTCTAATGTTGTGTCATCTCATGGTGTCACTTATCTCTTGAATTCTCTCCTCGTGGTCCAGTATTTGTTTGTCTCTCTTTTGCTCAGCTTCTTTATTCTCTGTCATTTGGTCTTCTATGTCACTAATTCTTTCTTCTGCCTCATTTATCCTAGCAGTGAGAGCTTCCATTTTTTATTGCACCTCATGAATAGCTTTTTTGATTTCAACTTGGTTAGATGTTAGTTCTTTTATTTCTCCAGAAAGGGCTTTTATCTCTCCGGAGAGGGTTTCTCTAATATCTTCTATGCCTTTTTCGAGCCCGGCTAGAACCTTGAGAATTGTCATTCTGAACTCTAGATCTGTCATGTTACCAATGTCCGTATTGATTAGGTCTCCAGCCTTCGGTACTGCCTCTTGTTCTTTTTTTTGAGGTGAGTTTTTCCACCTTGTCATTTTGTCCAGATAAGATTTGCTTTCTTCTGCTGTGGAATTCCGCTGTTCTTGGTGAGCGAAGTTAGTCTTGGCTGGGTTTCTTGTTGATCTTCTGGGGGAGGGGCCTGTTGTGGTGATTCTCAAGTGTCTTTGCCACAGGCGGAATTGCACCGCCTTTGCCAGGGGCCGGGCTAAGTAATCCGCTTGGGTTTGCTTCAGGAGCTTTTGTTCCCTGAGCACTTTCTGTAGAGGTCCGGAGGATGGGAATGAAGATGGCCTCCCAATCTCTGGCCCGGAGGAGCCGAGAGCGTGGGGTTCCGCTCCTCAGTGCGCCCTTAGAGAAAAGCGCCCAACCGCGCCACCTCCCTGGCCTGTGGTCGCGCCTTGAGGAAAGCAGTCAGTTGCTGGAACCTGGAGAAAAGCGCCCGGTCACCTCCATCTCCGTGGCCTCCAGCCGCGCTCTGAGCCCACCCAGCCTGCGACCAGCACAAGGTAACCCCGGTCTGAGCGCTCACTCCTCTGCTTTGTCACTGGAGCCAGCTTCCCCACTCTAATACCTGCGAGCTCTGTGGCACTCAGACACCCCCAGTCCTTCTGTGACCCCGCGGGACCTGGGGTTATGCTGAACCTGCCTGGGTTTCGCCCCGGTTTAGCCTCTGGAGCGATGTCTCCCAGTGGAGCCGACTTCTAAAAGTCCCGATTTTGTGCTCCGTCGCTCCGCCGCTTGCCGGGTGCCGGCCCCTCCCCCCGGGGTCTATCTTCCCGTCGCTTTGCATTCACTTCTCCACAGGTCCTACCTTTCAGAAAGTGATCGATTTTCTGTTTCTAGAATTGTTGCTCTTCTTCTCTTTGATTTCCCGTTGGATTTGTAGGTGTTCACAATGGTTAGATAAGCTATCTAGCTGATCTCCTGCTACCCGATGTTGTTTCAGCCTGCTACTTCTCCGCCATCTTGACTCCTCCCGAGCGGGATGATCTTTAACTCCAAATGTTTGAATTTCTTCCAAACCTTTTCTTGTGATTGAGTTCCAGTTTCAAAGCATTGTGGTCTGAGAATATGCAGGGAATGATCTCAGTCTTTTGGTATTGGTTGAGCCCTGATTTGTGACCCAGTATATGGTCTATTCTAGAGGAAGTTCCACATGCACACGAGAAGAATGAGTATTTTGTTGTTTTAGGGTGGAATGTTCTGTGTATATCTATGAGGTCTATTTGGTTCAGTACGTCATTCAAAGCTCTTGTTTCTTTGTTGATTTTCTGCTTAGATGATATGTCTATTGCTGAGTGGCATCTTAAGCTCCCCTACAGTTAATGTATTTTTATCAATATGTTTCTTTATTTTGATTAACAATTGGCTTATGTAGTTGGCTGCTCCCATATTGAGGGGCATAGATATTTACAATTGTTAGACCTTCTTGCTGGATGATCCTTAAGATCATCCTTTAAGAATGATGTAGTGTCATCCTGTATCTCTGACTACAGTCTTTAGCTTAAAATATAATTTGTATGATACGAGAATTGCTACCCCAGTTTTCTTTGAGATCTGTTGGCATGAAAGATGGTTTTCCATCCCTTCACTTTCAGTCTGTATGTATCTTTAGGTTCAAAATGAGTCTCTTGTGGACAGCATATGGATGGGTCCTGTCTTTTTATCCAATATGCAACCCTATGGCATTTTATGGGAGCATTTATGCCATTTACATTGAGAGTGATTATTGAAAGACATGTTTTTATTATCATCATGTTGTCTGTGAGGTCCTTGTTTCTATAGGTTGTCTTTGTAAATTTCTGTTCTATATCACTCTTAGGGTCTTTCTTCTTTTATAAAACCCTCCTTAATATTTCTTGCAGGACCTGCTTGGTGGTCACATATTCTTTCAGTCTTTGCTGGTCTTGGAAGCTCTTTTTATCTCTCTATCCATTCTAAATGAAGCCTTGCTGGGTAAAGTATTCTTGGCTGCATGTTCCTCTCATTTAGTGCCCTAAATATGTCTTGCCAGCCCTTTCTGGCTTGCCAGATTTCTGTGGACCGATCTGATGTTATTCTGATGTTCCTCCCTCTGTATGTAAGGAATCTCTTCCCCCTGACTACCCTTAAGATATTTTCTCTGGGGGTGCTTGGGTGGCTCAGTGGGTTAAGCCTCTGCCTTCAACTCAGGTCATGATCCCAGTGTCCTGGGATTGAGCCCCATATTGGGCTCCCTCCTCAGTGAGAAGCCTGCTTCTCCCTCTCCCACTCCCCCTGCTTGTATCCCTTCTCTCTGTGTGTCTCTCTTTGTCAAATAAATAAATAAATAATCTTGAAAAAAATAGATATTTTCCCTGGATTTAAGATTTGCAAGTTTCACTATCACGTGCTGGGGTGGGGGGTTGGTGTTACTCTACCATCGTTAATCTTGGGGGCTGTCCTCTCTACCTCTAGGACATAAATACTTGTTTCATTCCCCAGATTAGGGAAATTCTCGGCTAGAATTTGCTCAACTATATCTTCTAGTCTCTCTCCAGACCCTCAGGGATCCCAATAATTCTGACATTAGAGTGTTTCATGGCATCATTTATTTCTCTAATTCTGTTTTGATGGATTCTAAGCTGTTTGTTCCAGGCCTCCTCCTGATCCTTCTTTTCTATCAGTTTGTCTTCTAGATCACTAATTTGATCTTCTGCCTCATCTTCTGCCTCATCTTCTCCGCCATCTTTACTCCTCCCCTCAGAAAACAAATATTTTTGCAAGTACTTGAACCTCTGTTCTACAATGGAAGTTCATAATGTCTTTGGGATAAGTAAATGAAAACAATAATCTTAGGGATTTTACTTTTTCATCATGTTTATGAATGTTGAAGAAATAACATCTAATCTCAAGGAATGTAAGCAAGCTATGTCTACCATAGCCAATTTCACTCCAAATCCCTAAGCTGAACCAGGAAATAAATAAAGACTCTTGAAAATTTGCTTATTTTCCCTTTATTAAGAATCCCTCCCTCCAAAAAACAAGAGTAAAATACAAGAAATATCACAAGATACACAAATGTTGCAAGGCTTGATGAGTTGTCAAATTATGTTACTAACAATTAGCTTTAACAGAATTTTAAATTTGGCATATTGTGTTTATGAAGGATATGCTCATATGCATATCTGTTAATTCTCTTTTGTTCATTTTATCTCACATCAAAAACACATTATCAATGAGATAGCATTGTGTGAAAATGGAACAAATTGCATACATTACCATTTCGAATATTACTGCTTGCCTTTTCAATCTGTTCAGGATTAAGTCTCCAATTCACTTTAAAGATGAAAGTTTGTTTAGGTAAATCAATTAATTATAGGATTTATTTATTAAGAATAAGATCACAGCCAAACAAAAAAGTTGTTTTTAAAGAGTTTGAAATAATCCATAAAGAGGGTTACAATATAATGTTTACTAAAAAAATGTAGAGTTTAAATTTATGTTTTTTACCTACTGCATCATTTCATCTAAATATTTTTCTATGTATATGTGAGTAAATATAAAAGAAGTGATATGTATGTATATATGTGCACTTACATAAAAGAAGTAAAGTGATTTAAATAAGCTATGAAAATAGAATCAATAGTTGAATCTGAATGTTTCTGATAATCAACATAATAACTATCAATGATCACCAAACATTTAAATACATTTAATTTTCACAGTAGCCCTGAAAAGTCATGGATTCTCTGTTTATACAGATATTCTTCCTTAGCCTCACCAACCCCAGAAGAGCTGCAATTGAGCAGTTATTCTGTAAAATGACACCCCATTTCCCTCTTTATATTGAATTGAACTTTGACTGACTACTGGCCCAGACTTGAGTCACCCAGGGTAACTTCCATGGTTATTTCTCATCTGATCTAAGAACTTGAGAAAGAGAAATGAAGGTGTACATGACAAGAAAACTAGAGGTGGGAGATGGTTTATTCCTGTATTTTCAGGTTCCTTTCAATCCCACTTTTCTCTTTTTGAGGTCCCATTATATTTCCATATCTGAATTTATGAGACACCCTATTTATATATCTATAATTAATCCCTGAATATGCTCCTGTGAAATTGAAATGATTTTTTAATAACCAACATAGTCTTAACTTTTTAATAACCAACATAGTCTTACTAGTTAAGACTGAATTAGACTCAGGAGCCTAATTCCCTGAGGAAATTGAGGCTCAGGGAAGTTAAGTACCTTTTCCCAAAGTCCTACAGCTGTTGGAGATCACAGACATCTTTTGGACTCAGGTCTGTCTTTAATACCCGTCCTCATTCCCTTACACCAAGATCAGGATGAGTGAGAATGAGGGATTACTTGATGACTTTCATGAGCTTTTAAATATTTCTTCTATATTTTCCAAATTTTCTACAATAACATGCATTTATTACTAGAAGAAATTTATTTTTTAAATACATAAAACATGCACATTTGAATGTTCTATTATTAAAAACTGAGAACTTAAGCATATACTAGGTATCTGGAGTTGGGGGTTGGAATGTTGAGTTCCATGGGAAGGGGGAAGTGTATTAAAATGATATCAAAGACAAATTTCATTTGTTCTACCTCTTTTTGTTTTTACATATTATGGTCGATTGTTGGATGTATTCCTTGTTTGCTTTAGAGTATATATCATGCGGTTTTTGCATATAGTGATACATATACACACACATGTGCACACACATGGATCTGTACTTTGCTGTATGTTGAAGCTATGTTATTAGATGCTCATGAATGTATAATTAATGTTATCCAGGTGGGTTAAAGCTTTACATTATAAAATACCCCTCTTTAAATTTATTAACGCTTTTGCCCAAAAGTCTGATTTAACAGTATAAACACAGTCACATCAACTTTCTATATATTGATATTTTTGTTTGTAAACTTTTTATATCATTGTTTATTTTAGATGTGTTTTTAATAAAAAGCAAAGTTTTCCTTGTAAAATGAGAACATCTTTGACATATGATTGGACTCTGATCCATTTACATTTGTTCTTAGATCAATATATTTGAGATAAATCAAACACTTTTAAATTTCCTTATTTTTTAATTGTTTTTTTAAAGATTTTATTTATTTATTTGACAGAGAGAGATCGCAAGTAGGCTGAGAGGCAGGCAGAGAAAGAGGGGGGAAGCAGGCTCCCTGCTGAGCAGAGAGCCCGATGTGGGGCTTGATCCCAGGACCCTGAGATCATGACCTGAGCCGAAGGCAGAGGCTTAACCCACTGAGCCACCCAGGCGCCCCTTTTTAATTTTTTAATGACTTTGTTCTTGTTTCTCTGATTTTGTATCTGTTTTGATTGATTACTGTCATTAGTTATTCCCCTAGAGATTTCAAAATGATTCCTAATTTATCAAGGTCTAAATATCAATCAACTTTTTTATATCTTCTACGAAATTATGTGAGGACTTTAGAAAAATTAATTTCCTTCTATGCCCTCCTGATTATTCCTCTTGCATTTCCAACATTCAGCTGGGAGTTCTTTCTTCTGCTGGGAGAACATCCAACATGACTTCCTTTTCTGTTACCTGTTAATATGTATAATCTTCAGTTTCCTTATCTTTGGATAAGGAAATTTCCTGTGAAATTCCAAGTCAACAGTTTGATGTCATTGTTACTGTTGTTTTAAGCTTTTGAAATGGGAACTGGTAAACAAGGAGAAAGGAAAATTGTCCCCAAATATTGGACTCACCTGTCTAAACACATGAAAATTTTTTTCTGGCCAGATGTGTAAGCTACATATAGTGGCAATTTAAGTCATTTAGTGGTTAAAACATTTCTTATGTATTCTTTCTGACTATTAATGGATTGCTCGAATGGTTCTTGTTTGAGCCACATGTGACCGTTTTTGCTTGGGCAAGCCCATGGATTTATGGATGAATGACAAAGGGCTGGTTGGTCTAGGATGTCCTTGCCTGGGCAGGCTCAGCCCTGTTCCATGTGTTATCTCATCCTCTGGCAGGAGAGCCTGGCCTTGCTCTAGTCCATGGTGGCAGAGTTCCAAGAGAGAGAATAGAAGCTTGAATTTCCTTTTAAAATTTAGATTTCAGAACTGGCAAGATGCCACTTTTTCCAAATTACTTTGGCCAAAACAAGTCCCAATACCAGCACAGATAAGGGGTGGGAAAAAGACTCCACCTTCTGATGGGAAGAACCAAAGAGTCACCTTGAAAATGGTACAGATATCACAAGTAATCTACCAGACCTGGTAATTCTTTATGAATTTATTAATACCCCATTGCTTTTAAATTGATCTGTCCTCTAGGACAGAGTTAATCTGATTTACTTAGTCTGCCATTATTGAAAGACTGTTATTTCTGCTTTCTAGGAATTTTTATTGTATAAATTGGTGTAGCTAGCAATAGTGGAGCTATTATATTTTTGTTAAAGAAAGACAATAATTATGTAAGCAGCATTACATTTTTTCCCCACTAAGCAGTAATATTCATTCAGTTGCATAAAATACTCAGGCTGGGAGGTCAGGCAGTTGCTCAGTGATACTCCATTTCTCCCCAAGGGGTTCATGTACCAGTATGCTTAGTTATGTTTACTTCGAGTGGCTACATCATGTAAATTTAGTTCTTGACATGCAGTTCAGAAAATTGAGTCTCTTTTATATGGTTCACTGATTATAAAGTCCATGAACAGTTTATTGGATAGTTTCCACTCAATCAGTCTGCCTGGTGTAATTTTTCCCAAGGGATTGAAACTTTATGTTGTTATTTCAATCCCAAGTAGATCTACTTGCATTGTAATAGTTGGGAACTCACGATTTCCATTTACACTGACTTTCACAGACATATTAAATTGTTGTTTCTCTTTCCCTGCTAGCACCAACCCCAGAAAAACAAATAAACAAAAACCAGTTGCAAGTAAAATAAGAATGAATAGTGTAAGCCCCATTAAACAACTGCTGGGGATATTTCCTATTATTTTTCTCTTATTCTATGATAGGAAGAAGCAAAATTATCAATTTCTGCAAAACATATATTGTTTTTCCTTTTCCAATGTCACCATTTTTAAACCCTGCACTCCATAAATGACATTTTTCTTTACTAAATTATTAAATTGGTATATGTTTAGTATGGGTGAAGAAGCAGTAACTTATCTCAATAGCCCATCTGACTGAATTATAATGCTAATTTCAAAGGCTATGTGGTATAGTTCATCACAACTGCGCTTTCTTCTTTTCAGTATTTATTTTTCTAAATCTGATAAACCAATTAGCAAACATTTATTCATCTACTATTTTATGACCAGCACTAGACTCTCAGAAATAAAGTCAAAGACATGAAAATATCCCTTTTTAGGAGAACAAAGATAAAAAAATAAAAGTTTTTAAAAATCATCAATGTTTATGGCCCAGAGTAATTAAATACATGTGCAAACACATTTTTAATATTCACTTTAAAAAGTCACATCCCAAGACTGATTTTTATATAATATCAATATAAAACACTGTAATTCCCATCAAGCCTTTGCTATCCCTTCAAGACTGCAAGAATGTCCACCTCCTCAGAAGTCTCAAATCAGCAAATTTATACTACTTTTATGTATTTATCATGATCTATCTTTCTTTGTAGTCATTTATTGTAGAAAAGAAGAGAGGATAAAAATAGGCAACAAGGGGTGCCTGGGTAGCTCAGTGGGTTAAGCCTCTGCCTTCGGCTCGGGTCATGGTCCCAGGGTCCTGGGATCGAGCCCCACATCGGGCTCTCTGTTCCGTGGGGAGCCTGCTTCCTCCTCTCTCTCTGCCTGCCTCTCTGCCTACTTGTGATCTCTGTCTGTCAAATAAATAAACAAAATTAAAAAAAAAATAGGCAACAAATCTGGAGACAGTGAATATATTTTTCTAACTGAAATAAAAGAGGCCATTGTGGATTATAGTGATAAGTGATAATTTGAAGTCACTCTTTGGAAGGACCTGAATATGAGATGTCAGAATTTAGGCTTTATGACAAATATTTAAAAGTCAGTCCTGGGTCTTGATTAATGGGATAACATTCTGAAAACAAATCAGCTCATCGCTCTCCTCAATAGCCACCAGCTGAGCATGTTTTTCACAACAAATGGTGTAAATCCTGTGGATGAATGAATTTCACCCTGACTAACCACTGGGCTTTTTCTCACAGCAGTCTTCTGCTAGAGCACTCCTCCTCCTTTTGCTCACGCTTACTGAAGTCTTAATGTAGACCTAATTTTATCTACAAAATCCCCTTTCCCCCAACATCAACCCCATAAGACCTACTTCATGTTCTCCTCTCTAAAGTATTAATACAAAACTTTTCTTCTGCCAAAAAAATCCACAAGCTTCTGTAAAGCGTCCACAGATTTCACCTCTTGTTTTAACAACGGCATCTACTAGAGGACCCAGCACCTATTTTCTGCCCAATTTTTATTTTTTTAAGATTTTTTGTTTATTTGATTGAAAGAAGGAGAGAGAGAGAGAGAGAGAGCGAGCACGGGTTGGGGGGAATGACAGAGGGAGAAGCAGACTTTCTGCTGAGCAGGGAACTGGAGACCCTGAGGTCATGATCTGAGCTGAAGACAGACTCTTAACCGACTGAGACACCCAAACGCAACCAGTTTTGATTTTTGGTTTAGCTTTTGCTAATACATTGGGTGCTATACAGCAAAATCATGGCTTCTGCCTTCTAAATGCCCACAGTAAGGCTAGACAAAAAAGATAATCTAAAAGAAGTTAAATAATGCAAGCAATATAAAGCAAACAGTCTTCTGTCCCGTGAATCGTATAGATGATGAGCTCTCTAGTTTTAGAGATGGAGGAAACTGTGTGATCTACAGTTTCAAATGAGCTAAGATTTGAGCTGAGAGTAGAAGGATCCGTAGGATAAACTAAGAAGACAAATTGAGATGGTGAATGTAAAGATTACTCCAGACACCTAAATAGGAATAAGGAGAGGGACTGGAGATCAGACGCTCCAGTGGCGAAAGGCCCAGAGTCAAACTCTATCTCCATTTCTATTATGCATGTTATTGTTACATCAAAGAATCAGGATTAGAAAGGAATGTAAAGTTTCAATAACTAGGGCCATGACATTTATGGGCATTGTGTGATTAGAACTATCTATGTTTGTGACTTACAGGTAGGGAATAGGTGACTATCCAGGATTTATGCCTAACCTAAGTTAAGCATCTGGGAGATAGCATTGAGCCACAAGTAGGATATGGCTGTTTTCAGCACAGAAACTTCAAAGGAGGCCCAGTCTTCTGCTCACACTTTTGGTTTTCAACTAACCTTTCCCAAGGAGGATTGTTTTTATCGTATCTTAGCTAACCAGGCATTGTGAATTCCCACACTTCTGGTCTCATTTCTGCCAGTCCAACTTTTTCTATTTTGGTGCACAACATAAGCAGTTCACCAAACAAAACTATCCAGATTTTAGCCCATATACAATTAGTGTTAGAGAGAATTTTGAGCATATATTGTAATAAAAAATTCTCCATGAAGAGTAAGTTGCAACTGTATATGTAAAAGACTATACAGAAGACATGAGTTTACTTCAGTAGTCTAGGTGAACTTATTAGGATTTTTTTTTTTTTTTAAGCAAGAAACAGAAAGCATGTGTGTGCATGAGCAGGTGAAGAAGGGCAGAGGGAGAGGGAGAGAGAGAATCTTAAGTGGGCTCCATGCCCAGTACAGAACCTAGTGTGGGACTCTGATCTCTTGACCCTGAGGTCATGATCAGAGCCAATATCAGGAGTAGGTCACTTAAACGACTGAACTACCCAGGTGCCCCAGGGAAAGGATTTTTTAAAGTTTCTGGCTTTAATGGATTCTCTAGCCCATCTCCTATCGTCTGTCCAAGGGTGGGACAAAAGTGGTAGTTCTAAACATCTTTCTCTTCTGAAACATGTGCATGGGCCATAGGCACTAATTGTGGTATGCATCATAGCCTAAGATAATAATGGGAAATTGAAATTACTTCCATTTGAGTAAAATAGAATGATGCTCTAGTTAAAAATATACAGCCAGCTTCAGTTGTAGCACAAATCATTTGTAATGTTATTTTGTAAATCATAACTGAGATAATATCTGGAAAGGATTTGTTGAAAGGCAGAATGGGCTGTTCCATCTTGAGCAGCACCAAGACATTCCTCTTAAGATGTGAAATTCCAGTTGCCTCATTTTCACTTCTTTTTAAAAGTTATTTCAGAGAAATGCTTAATCATTTCCTAGCTCTCTCAAGCTTGTCAACTTTTTCGTTTTTGTTTTATTCATTCTATTTGAGACTATTCTGATGTGTCTAGCCAGAATGACATTTGTTTACTACATTAAAAGAAGCTATTTCTAGATGCAATTACGAAGTAATTTGTCTTCTGTCAATATGCCTCCATTTTTCTTAAATTTGCTCAAATACAAAGTCACACAGACAGTTTTCATTTGTTCTTATTTCACACCACCTTTCCTTTCCCAGAATATTTGTCTATGCTTTGGTGGGAACTTCTAAAACCTAATTTAAAAAGAAATTCCTCTTAATACTTTGATTTGATCAGTTCTTCATATAACTAGATATGTAGAAAACAAAAACAAAATTAAAACAACCTATAAATGAAAGGTGAAGTATAATTTCCATATTAAAATCAAGTTTTTTGAAAATTTTGCTATCGATATTCCCCTGAAAGCAAGAAAAATTTTTTCCTAATACTCAAAGTATGGATTACTGAAATTAGATTTGAAAAATAGAAGTTAACATAATGTACCAAAAATGTATCTCAGTTCATATCTGATCCTGGCTTAAAACCACAGTTATTACATACAAAGTTTAGTTCTTTTTTCATTTTGTTTTGTTTTGTTTTGTTTTTTATTAAACTGAAATTAAGTATATTGGCACATTGCCATTTGATTATTAATCTAGAAAATTCATCTCCCTTCCTGCCTCATAAAATGATTATTCCAGAATTTAAACAAGCATTTACCAAAAAACTATATGTACATAAAAAACAAATATAGGCGCCTGGGTGGCTCTGCGGGTTAAGCCTCTGCCTTCGGCTCAGGTCATGGTCCCAGGGTCCTGGGATCGAGCCCCACATTGGGCTCTCTGCTCAACAGGGAGCCTGCTTCCTCCTCTCGCTGCCTGCCTCTCTGCCTGCTTATGATCTCTCTCTCTGTCAAATAAATAAATTAAAAAAAAACACACACACAAATATATTTTAAGTATAATAAGCATAAACTACTTAATAATAACAGTAACTAATATGTATGTGCACTTACTATACACCAGGTATTTTAAGGTTTTCTATCTTTCCACCTCCCTTTCTCTATATTTATCTATCTATTTATCTATTATTTACCTACCTATCATCTATTTCTCTATCTCTTGCTTCCATACTTGATCTTCACATATACTTGTGAACTTATGTTCATCCTATACATCTCAGTTCTAATTTAGGGAAGACCTCAAAACCTTTCCACCATGTTTCCAAGCCAGAAACATTTCTTAGGGCTTTATGAAGTATCTCATTTCTTTCTTCTCTTCCAAAATCACTAACACTGTTAGAAATTACACACTGATTATTGTGATTATTCTTTCAAATATTTCACTCCTCCAATCGACTGTAAGCTCCATCACACCAGACAATATTTATCCCACTCTCTTCTTTACACATCTAGTATCCAGAGTATCCTTGAGAACATAATTGGTGCTCAATAAATATTTATTAAATTACTTAATATATTTGCCCATAAAACTTCATGGACTTGCCATCATTTTATAATAGATATTTGACTCACTTTTCCATCTTTTTTACCTTCCAGTCTCTTATATGTTGATATTTTACCAAAAAAACCCAACAACCTAATGTTGGTTTTTCAAATGTATTAATATATAATTATACCAATCTTCAACTTGTAACCCTTAAAATGTACTTTTCTGTAATTATATTTTATATATAAATATATGACATTTATATTTATATTTGTATACATGTAAGAAATAAAATACAGAATTATGAATAAAATGTATTTACTTGTATGTTTATATATATAACCATAGAGAAATATAAAGTATAATATAAGTAAATATATGGAATGTAAAGATAATCTATGTTTTAAATGAAGTTTGTATCCCAAAGTATTATATATTACATGAATTTATTAAAATACATATCACATATAATTGTTTTTCTCAAAGTTCATTTGTTTCTGCTTTATTATTTCTTTCCTCACACTTTTAAAACTTATATGCTGCACATTTACCTATGTTAGGAGATTATTTTTCTACCTATCTTATAATAACTAATTTAAATTGATACAGTTTCTTAATAGAACTACATAGGTCATATTAAGAAGGGTTTGATTCTTCATGACATAGTATTGTTCATCATTAGATAAATACTCTCAAAGTCATGAGTTATGTCACTAATTTTTTTCTTATTTTTTTTTAATTTTATTAAGTTATAATTCAAATAGTGTACATGATTTCTTCACTTGGGAAATTTGTTAAGTTTTTTTTTTAGGGGCATCTGGGTGGCTCAGTGGGTTAAGCCTCTGCCTTCAGCTCAGGTCATGATCTCAGGGTCCTGGGATCGAGCCCTGCATCAGGCTCTCTGCTCAGCGGGGAGCCTGTTTCCCCATCTCTCTCTGTTTGCCTCTCTGCCTACTTGTGATCTCTGTCTGTCAAATAAATAAATAAAATCTTAAAAAAAGAGATTTTTTAAAAATTTGATAGCTAAGATATCATCAATCCTTATGATTATTTTCATGAATATTTAAAAACGATGGGCATTCTTTGATTGATCTATGTATCCATCTTTGTACCAGTACCATACTATTTTGATCACTACAGCTTTGAAATACAACTTGAAGTCCAGAATTTTGATGCCTCCTTCTTTGTTGTTTTTTTGTTTTGTTTTGTTTTGTTTTTTCAAGGTTGCTTTGGCTGTTTGGGGAGTTTTGTGGTTCCATGCAAATTTCAGGATTATTTGTGCTAGTTCTGTGAAAAATGCTGTTGGTATTTTGATAGGGATTATATTAAATGTGTAGATTGTTTTAGGTAATAGAGACATCTTAACAATATTTGTGCTTTGATGAACACTGGGTGTTATACACAACTAATGAATCATTGAACACTGCATCAAAAACTTATGATGTACTATATGCTGGCTAATAGAATTTAATTAAAACAAAACCAAAAATAACCCCATATTTGTTCTTTTAATCCATAAGCATGGGATATATTTCCATTTCTTTGTGTCATCTTCAATTTATTTCATCAGTGTTTTATAGTTTTCAAAATACAGGTCTTTCACCTCTTTGGTTAAGTTTATTCCTAAGTATCTTATGGTGTTTGAAGCAATTGTAAATGAGATCAGTTCCTTCATTTCTCTCTGCTGTTTCATTTATCATATAAAAATGCAACAGATTTCTGTACATTGATTTTGTATCCTATGACTTTATTGAATTTGTGTGTCAGTTCTAGCCATTTTTTGGTGAAGTCTTCTGAGTTCTTTTTTTTTTTTTTTAAGGTTTTATTTATTTATTTGTTTGACAGAGAGAGATCACAAGTAGGCAGAGAGGCAGGCAGAGAGAGCCTCAGCAGGCTTCCTGTTGAGCAGAGAGCCCGATGCGGGGCTTGATCCCAGGACCCTGAGATCATGACCCGAGCTGAAGGCAGAGGCTTAACCCACTGAGCCACCCAGGTGCCATTCTGACTTTTTAATATAGAGTATCATGCCATCTTCAATTAGTGAAGGTTTGACTTCTTCCTTACTGATTTGGATGCCTTTTATTATTTTCATTTTGTGATTGCTGTGGTTAGAACTTCCAGTACCATGTTAAATAACAGTGGTGAGAGTGGATATCCCTATCTTGTTCCTGACGGTGGACATAAAAGAAACAAAGCCAAAAATAAATTATTGGGACTTCATGAAAATAAAAAGCTCTGCACACCAAAGGAAATGTGAGGAAGATAAATACCATGATTTCACTCTTAAGTGGAATTTAAGAAATCGAACAAATGGACAAACGGAAAAAAGAAAGGAGCAAACCAAGACACAGATTCTTAACTATAGAGAATAAACTGATGGTTAGGAGATGGGAGGTGGGTGGAGAGATGGGTTAAAGAGGTGATGGGAATTAAGGAGTGCATTTATTGTGATAAGCACCTGGTGTTGTATGAAAGTGTTGAATCGCTAAACTATATACCTGAAACTAACATTACACTGTATGTTAAGTGGAATTTAAATAAAAATTTAAAAAACAAACCAAAAATGGATATTCTTTATTTTGCTGTCATTTTTGGAAATTTTATTTTTAGTTTTTTTAAAGATTTTATTTATGTATATGAGAGAGAGAGAGAGAGAGAGAGAGAGAGAAAACACAAGCAGGGGGAGGGGCAGAAGGAGAGGGAGAAACAGAGTTGGGGCCAGGCTGAGCACAGAAGCTGATACAGGGCCCAATCCGAGGACCCTGAGATTATGAACTGTAATTCTTGTGTTTGTTTGTTTTTTAAGTTTCAGAGGTAGAACTTGTTATTCATCAGTTGCATATAATACCCAGTGCTCATTATATCATATACCCTTAATGTCCCTCACCCAGTGACACCATCCTCCACCTCCTCCTCTACAGCAACCCTCAGTTTGTTTCTTAGAGTTCATCATCCCTTATGGTTTGCTTCCCTCTCAATTTTCATCTTATTTTATTTTTCCCTCCCTTCCCCTATGTTCATCTGTTTTCTTTCTTAAATTCCTCTTATGAGTGAAGTTATATGATATCTGTCTTTCTCTGGCTGACTTATTTTGCTTAGCTAATACACTCTTGTTCCATCCATGTCATTGCAAATGGCAAGATTTCATTCTTTTTATGGTTGAGTAATATTCCATTGTAGATATATACCTCATTTTCTTTACCCACTCATCAGTTGATGGACATTTGGGCTCTTTACATATTTTGGCTATTGCGGACACTGCTGCTATAATTCCATATGTACTTATAGACAAGGCATATTATTTTATTCAGATTCTTTATGTGTTTCCTTGTCCTTCGTCTAGGTACTTTTTTTTTGTGAGCACATTATGTTTTGAAATCTCCCATTATGGCTTATGAGTCACTGTTACTGAGCTTTAAGGGACAACAATTTTATACCCATGTGCCCCCTAAGACTCCAAATACAATATTATCAGTACTGGGATTGAGGAATGAATAGGAAATAAAATATACTTTTATTTTTCTTAGATAGTTTACTATAGTTTTATTTTTAACTGTACTAATTCAGGCATTTAAAATTATTTGATTATTAAAATGTAAACTTAGTTATAAATTGTAATATTTATTAAGTGCCTACATTTTCAAAGTGAAAGAATGACATGGTATATTTTTTGAGAGGTAAACCACTATTTAAGTTTACTCTGAAAACTACAAAATAAGTCAATGTTCTGCTAAGTTCAGGTATTACTAAAGCAAACCATTTCCAATAGACATTTTTTGCAAAAAATATTTCTGGCCAACTTTATTAAAGTAAGAATGTTCAATTTAGTACTGGTATCCTAAGGAGGTTAATCTATCTGCTTAGGGTACATTTATTATCTATCATCATGCATTTCCACATTTAAGAGAACAATTTATGTTGACATTTTACTCATAAAATATTAAAAGACCTGAATGCAATCCCAAAGTAACCTCTAAGTTAAAGGGTCATTTTAATCGATAATCCAAATGTTAATAGGATTAACTGTCAAAAGTTACTTTTGATTTATAAGCAGATGCATTATCTACCTCTGGACATACAAGTTTGATATCTGTATTTAAATCCCACATCTAAGAAAATTTATATTCTCTTCCTAAATGTTTCAAAAAAGAATATATTTGTTGACTGTACATTTTAATTAAATGTTCCAATTGCAAGCTAGACACTCACCATACAATTCTTGGTTCTGCCTCTATATTCTAATAACCTTATATATTTAAAAAAAAAAACAACCTTTAGTCTTTCTTTAAGCTTTTTTCTCTATCCTGCTATTCAGATACCCTAGCCTGTGTTAAAATCTGAAATAATACTACACTATATTAACTGGCACTTAAAATCACCCAATACAACAAGCTGAAAGTTTATTTAAAATTATCAGCAAAAATTAAAATATATTTTATTCCAGGTAAACTAATTTTTTGATTGAAGTAAGCACATAGGGTCTTTTAAAACATTCTTAATTTAATCAAAACATCTTATACATAACAGTGATCTTACCTACCTTCTTGTTAAACACACAAAATATCACTGAATATATTTTTGTATCACATAACCAAAATATTAAAACTAAATCTTTCTACTCAGAGCTGTGATTACTGGCTTCAAGTGAGAGCAACTATTTCCCCTAAGATCTTAGGAAAATAAAAATTAAGTTCTGAAAAATTTAAGGGGGACCTTTAAAATAACAAACTAATTCAAAAACATAGAGAAATGAAAATCTTGAAAGACAGCTAAGACATTCATTCCTGAGGAAGAAGAATGAAGTGTGTTGCAGATTTGTGAGGAAATGTATGAAAACATTTATTTTACTCACAAATCTACAGTTTGGCAGAGCTCAGCAGAGTAACTTAGCATCAGCTGAGACATCTCAAAGGCTGAGAGGTGGAATTATCTAAAGTAGTGCTGTCCAAGAGAAACATAGAGCAACCCACATATATAATCTTATAATTTTTAGTTGCCACACAAAAGAAAAAGTAAAAAGAAACAGATAAAATTTGAAGTGCTTGGGTGGCTCAGTAGGTTGAGTGTCCAACTCTTGATTTAGGCTCAGGTCGTGATCTCAGAGTTTGAGATTGAGCCCCAGGATAGGCCTTTGGCCTCAGTGAGGAGTCTGCTTTGGCTACTTTCCCTCTTTTTCTCCCTCCCCCATGCCCCTCTGCACATGCACGCCCTCCCTCTCTCTCTCTCAAATAAATAAATAAAACTTCAAAAGAAGAGGTCCATTCAAAGAATGATAGTTTAACAAAACTAGGAAAGGTTGGGAACTTAAAATTATCTGGCACACATGCAACCATGCACTTCTGCTTTATTTTGAACACTGATAATTGGTCACAATTCTTTCTTGCTGAGCCTCAACCTCAGGCTCAGAATTCTCAGTACGGTCCTCCAACCAGTGACTATTAATTGGTAGAATATTGATAAAAATATTTTTCATTACTGGATTAAAAGTCATAATGCATTTGAGAAGAGGTGTACTGAGAGAGACTATGAAGAAGCAGGACAAAGGAAATTTGGTACATAATGTAGGATTTTATGTTTAAGGTTTTAGAGGTGAAATAATTCATGAGGGCAAGAACAAAAAATGAGACAGCCAATATGGGATGCTAAAGTGGATTAGATCATCCATAAACTCCAATGGTGTAAGAAGTATATATTCATTTCAGAGATATCAGAGATTGTCTATCATAACCTAAATTCCAGGCCTCCAAGGAATATGGATGGAGGCATAATGTGACTACAAGAAAGAAAATAAGATACTAGTCAAAGATGGCATATATTTTTCAGGAGTAGAAAATGAAAAAAAAAGTGAAAGAACAAAATATTATAAAAATGTATATGGGAGAATAAACCAAAAGTCATGCCATGCTTCTAGTCTCAAATAGAGGTTGCAAAGTGAAAAAGAAGAATCTTACTTGAGGACATCATAAGTAAAGCAGTATTTTAAGGACAATTTTTTGTTGTTGTTGTTAAAATCAAGAAGTTATAAGGAGTAATGATGGGGTAATGGTAAATATTAATGATTGCATTTACTTATCACAGCATGTTTCTGACAGGAATTTTCATGATAACTGTTTAAAATGAGAAAACTGAGATCCAAAGTTAGTTAGGTCTATACAAAATAATATCACATATCTAAGAAGCAGTTTAGTTTTATCCCAAAGCCTAAAATTATAATAATCATTATGTTGTAAAAAGTGTTTCAATACTGAGAAATACTTTATCAGTCTGATAGTTGTTTTAATATTTATGAGAAGAGAAACTCAAATTTCTTTAATATTCACTGTGTAATGGCAATTCACAGCCAATTTTTTTTCTATTATTGATGTACTGAGTCTTTCCCTCCTTCAACTTTTCAAGAGATAAACTTTTCCCAAGAGATAAAGATTCTGTATTACCTAGCATTACTCTGGTTAAAGGCAGTAACTTTTTGTAAGATAAAGCCATCTTTATTTTATAATCCCTTTGAGTTCAAATCTTTCAATAATCCATACATGTGCATATAATAAAGTATATAAACTATAATAGGAAAAGAATGCATTAATGTTAATTCAATCCTTGATAAATATATTTATTGTCAGCATTTTCCAAAGACTACCTATGCCCAAAGCATATTGTTTTAATCAGATAGCATCCATTAATTCTAAAATAAACTTAAAACCATGAAAAATAAACCAAATTAGAAGGATGTTTTAACATGTATATTTTGTTCTTGTATTTAAGAAATCATGATATACTTTTTTTTCTGAACAATTTAACTTTTCTTTAGGTCATAGGGTCATTGCATACCAATTGCACTTTTTTTTTTTAATTTTCAGCATAACAGTATTCATTGTTTTTTCACCACACCCAGTGCTCCATGCAATCTGTGCCCTTCCTAATACCCACCACCTGGTTCCCCCAACCTCCCACCCCCCGCCCCTTCAAAACCCTCAGGTTGTTTTTCAGAGTCCGTAGTCTCTCATGGTTCACCTCTCCTTCCAATTTCCCTCAACTCCCTTCTCCTCTCCATCTCCCCTTGCCCTCTATATTATTTGTTATGTTCCACAAATAAGTGAAACCATATGATACTTGACTCTCTCTGTTTGACTTATTTCACTCAGCATAATCTCTTCCAGTCCTGTCCATGTTGCTACAAAAGTTGGGTATTCGTCCTTTCTGATGGAGGCATAATACTCCATAGTGTATATGGACCACATCTTCCTTATCCATTCACTTTAGAATGAGTAAGTACTCTATTAGTTATTCATTTCCTTCAAGCTTTTACTTTAATTTCTCATATAGTTAATTGATAGACTTGTAGTTGCAGTGATATCTTTCTGAATCAAATAACTTTCAGAAAATTTGTTTTTTCAGTTCAGGTGTCACCATTAACACCATGGCAAAATGCATATGCTATAAATGAATGTCTTAATGATTAAAAGGAAAAACTAATAAATGGTAAATAACTTATAGTAAAGACTTCACATCATTCTCTTAAATACACTTATCTAGTCATGAGTTCAATATTGATAATTGGTTGTCATTAAACCACTTTTCATCTTGCCACTGCATAAACCACCTCATTGTTTGGTAGAATTATATTAATGGCTACTTATGAAATATATGTAGTAAACCTGTGTAAAGACCACTACTAGCACTGTAATGATAATACTTAAAATTGGGCCTGTGAGGGGTTTTAGCATTTCTAATGTGGTATCAAGGAATCTAAGTTTCTGTTAATAGAATTTACAAAGCAGGCCATTGTCATTTCTCTCTCAGCAGGTTGTATTAGTGATGGTTTTATTTTTGCCCAGTATTAATGCCATTTAGTTGTATTCATATAGAGTATTTTAGTGATACCAATGTTGTGTTTATGAATGTACTAATAATGTTTACTAATATAAATGTTATCAAAACAATTAATCAAAAATAAAAGAATCTTTAAAAAAAAAAAAGGAAAGATAAAAGATGGGTGACCACAGGATGGATGATCACATCTTTCAAAGACATGGTAACATAGAAGACTGGGAAATAGCCCTAAAGTAGGATTATTAAGATAGGACTAGTAATTATTAACTCTAAATGACAAAAAAGCAATAAGAAGATTGTATGGATTCATCAAGTAGCAGAACATATGGAGAATCCATATACATTAATATAATTATAGAACAGCAGATTAATGCAATTTTAATGGAAAAATAATCACTGGAAAACTTGACCACTTGCTAAATTGAACATTTCACCAAAACATCTAATGAGTACAGTGGCACAAATCCTTGTTGTTATATTTTATGTGAAGAGTAGATTAATTTTTGCATAACATGTTCAAGAAGAATATGGAAGGTTTTGGAAGAATTTGGAAGGTGTGAAGATGCACCAAAATACAACAGTTGATAATCCAAAATATAATAATAAAAGAAGCTTTTCCAGTCTGTTCATGATTATGCTTTTTTTTTTTTTAATTTCTCTGTCATTTACCTATGGTACTAAAAGAGAAAAATCCAGGGAACACATCACTTGTGAAAATTTATCCTACTAAATGTACTAAAAATACAGACAAATTTTTGCATTTAATAAATTCTTGTTAGACATGCCTCCAAAGACAAAGAAAACAACAGCAAAAATGAACTATTGGGACTTCATCAAGATAAAAAGCTTTGCACAGCTAAAGAAACAATTGACAAAACCAAAAGACAACTGACAAAGTGGGAGAAGATATTTGTAAGTGACATATCAGATAAAGACCTAGTTTCCAAAATCTATAAAGAACTTACACCCAAAGAATAAATAATCCACTCAAGAAATGGACAAAAGATATGAACAGATATTTCTCTAAAGAAGACATCCAAATGGCCAACAGACACATGAAAAAATGCTCAACATCACTCAATATTAGGAAATTCAAATCAAAACTACTGTGAGATACCACCACACTCTGGTCTGAATACCTAAAATTAATAATTCAGGAAACAACAGAACAACAGTTGTTGGCGAAGATGTGGAGAAAGGGGAACACTCTTACACTGTTGGTGGGAATACAAGCTCGTGCAGCCATTATGGAAAACAGTATGGAGGTTCCTGAAAAGGTTGAAAACAGAGCTACCCTATGACCCAGCAATTGCACTACTGGGGATTTACCCCAAAGATACAAATGTGGTGATCCAAAGGGGCACCTGTACCCCAATGTTTGTAGCAGCAGTGTCCACAATGGTCAAACCATGGAAAGAACTCAGATGTCCATTGACAGATGAATGGATAGAGAAGATGTGATAGATAGATAGATAGATAGATAGATAGAAAGAAATATGAATACTACACAGCCATCAAAAAGAATAAAGTCTTGCTGTGTGCAACGACATGGATGGGATATGTATGCTAAGCAAAATACGTCAATCATAGAAAGACAATTATCATACAATCCTGCTGATGTGTGGAATTTAAGAAACAAAATAGAGGCTCATAGGGGAAGAGAGGAAAAAATAAAAGAAGACAAAATGAGAGAGGGAGATAAAAACCATAACAGACTCTTAAATATAGGAAACAGACTGAGGGTTGCTGGAGGGGCGAAGGGTGGGTGGGTGGGTTAACTGGGTGATGAACATTAAAGAGGGTACGTGATGTGATGAGCACTGGATATATATAAAGTGCTTGGGCCGTTCAGTCAATTAAGTGTCAGCCTTTGGCTCAGGTCATGATTCCAGATCCCTGGGATCAAGCCCCACATCAAGCTCCCCTTGGAACCTGCTTCTCCCTCTCCTTCTGTCTCTCTCTCTCTCTCACTCTCAAATAAATAAATGAAATCTTAAAAAAAAATACTAATGAATCACTGACCTTTAACTCTGAAAGCAATAATAGATTATATGTTAATTAAATTTAAATTTAAAAATAAGTAATTTTTAAATTAGAAAATGAGCAAGTTAGCAGTAAGACTTTATATCTTAATAAATTCTAGTAAATTTGATGATATACAAATATATTTCTGAATGTTAGGTTTATTCCATTCTTATCTCCTCTTCAATTTTATTAAACTTCTCTTGTCTCATTAACACATTCATTCAGTTTGGTATTTTCTCCTGAAAACATTTACATTATGAATGTGCTTTACTGTAATTAATCGAAACTTGAGAAAAACTGCAAAGTGAAATAATTTTTGCAAAAATTAAATACAAAGAAATGCATGTGTTTTTCTGTCACCAAGGATATTGATACAAACATACAAATTTTACGTATTTGTGTTTGTTCCACATATGGAAGAGTACAGAGAATAATAGAAATTTCATTTCCCATATTTTAACTTGTTCCTATTTTTGTTTCAAATATTTTTTTGTCTGTGAAATAAGTAATTACAGATATATTTGAAAGTCTCTGTGTTACCCTTTCCAAACACAACTCTGCCCCACTCTAAAGGAAACCAAGTCCTGAAAACAAATGTGATGTTTTCATTGGTAAAATGTTACTTCTACATAGAAGTGTAGATACTGTCCTACGTTTTTGAGTATCTCAGATCCCAACAAATAGCAAAATTTGCATCAAATATCTCAGAAACAACATTAAAAGCTAAAAGACAAACAAACAAACAAACAAAAACAAAAACCACTCCCTTTCAAGTTCTACAGAAAAAATTCTTTCAAATCTAGAATTTTAATTCCAGTTAAATTATTTAAGTGAGATGGGGAAATACACATTTAAAAATATTACCTAAAGTTGAGTATGCATACATTTAAAAATTCATCAAAGATTGAGGAAAACAAGGAATCAAATAATGGGGTAAAAAGAAGTTTCTAAATGATGTTTGTTTTGCCATCACAGAAAGCAAATTAATCTGTTTTATAAATATATATACAAAAATCCTAAACAAATTATTAACAACATTAATGTACCAGTCCATAAACAGTATATTATATCATGATCAAGCTGAGCTTAACTCATGAATGTTAAGTTGTTTTAACATGTGAAAATTAATATATAATGAGTATCAGCAGATAAATGAGTGAAATCACATAATTACCTGAAAGGTTGCAATACTTACTTGATTACATTAAGCACATATTTGAAAGAGCAAAGAGATTTCTGAGCACCTTAGGAATAGAAGGAAATTTCTTTAATCTAATATACTGCATCTACATAAAATCTATGGAAACTATTGCATTTTATGGTGAAATATTGAAAGCTGTGCTCTGAAATACGAAAAAATCAAGAATGCCCTATGTCCCCATTCTATTCTATATCATACAAAAGTCTAACCAATGTAATAAGGTAAGAAAAATAAATAGAAAGAAAAATATCTGGGTAAAAATGAAACTGTTAACTTACAGATGATATAATATTATGCATGGAGAAAAATCATAAGTTCTTTTAGAATTAATACAAATATAATATGGATATTTGTAATTATATTTTTATATGTGTGAAAAAATTTAAAAGCAGAAAGAGAAAAGTGTATCTTCTACGGGGCACCTGGGTGGCTCAGTGAGTTGGAGCCTCTGCCTTCAGCTCAGGTCGTGATCTCAGGGTCCTGGGATCAAGCCCCCATTGGGCTCTCTCCTTGGCAGGGAGCCTGCTTCCTCCTCTCTCTGCCTGCCTCTCTGCCTACTTGTGATCTCTGTCTTTGTCAAATAAATAAATAAAACCTTTAAAAAAAAAAGTGTATCTTCTGGGTGGAGGGATGGGCAAAATGGTTAAAGGGGAGTGAGAGATGCAGCTTCCAGTTATGGAATAAATAAGTCACAGGAATAAAAGGCACAGCATAGGGAATATAGCTAATAGTATTGTAATAACATCCTATGATGACAGATGGCAGCTATACTTGTTGTACACCTGAAACTAGTATAACATTACATGTCAACTATACTCAGAAATTTTAAGAAAAATAAATGAAAGTGTGTCTGCTAAAATGGCATCAGATGCACATTGGAATAGGTTTATGGAAAGATGATGAAAGCCAGGGCAGCCATGTTTGTATCTTTACCAACCTCCATATGATCAAGTCTGATCAACCGTCTGTATCCAGCATACAATCTGCACTAAACAGAAGGGAACAAAGAACATGTTGAATTTCACCATAGATAATGTAATAAGCAAAATCCAGGCTGTGGGAAATCATATGTTACAGGTGAGTACAGGTTCTTCAAAGGACACAGCTTATAATAAAGAAGGGGAAAGGAGTGTAAATTAAGAGAGACCTGAAAGGCATAAAAAAAAGTTAAGGGATGCCCGGGTGGCTCAGTCAGATAAGCATCCACCTTCAGCTCAGGGCACAATCCCAGGATCCTGGGATCGAACCCCACATAAGGCTCCCTCCTTGGCAGGGAGTCTGCTTCTCCCTCTGCCTGCCATTCCCCCTGTTTGTGTTCTGAATCTCTCTTCTTTGACAAATAAAATTTTTTAAAAAAAGTTAAAAAGTGAGAAAGACTAAATTGTTAGACTAGTAATGTCTCTGTATGACAAAACTATAAAAAAAAACCCAACTAAGTTTTTACTATAATAAAATAGTGTTTACTTTGGTTAGATGTAAATGAGATGACTAGGATTGGATTTGAACACATGAGGAACTTCTGGACTTGCTGCATAGCTTTGTTTCTTGGTGAAGATGGTTGTTACAAGTGTATTTGCCTAATAATAATTACAACTTTTGAATAATTTAATAATTCTAATCCACTAACAAGTTGTATATTTTCATTTTTTAAAGTATCTCATTGAAGTTGTTTTCTTGTTTGTTTGTTTGTTTTAAAGATTTTACTTATCTGACAGAAAGACACAACAAGAGAGGCAACACAAGTAGGGAGAATGGGATAGAGAAGCAAACTTCTTGCTGAGCAGGGAACCTGATGTGGGGTTGAATCCCAGGACCCTGGGATCATGACCTGAGCCAAAGGCAGAAACTCAACCATCTGAGCCACCCAGGTGCCTCTCACTGAAGTTTTAAAATTTTTCCTGTAAAGGTGTTGTACAACTTTATTTATTCAAAGTTACTTTTTAAAATATATTATAAAATAAAACAGACACAGAAACAAAAGTACTGCTTAGTAAATTATTATATGACCCGGTACATCAATTCTAAAGTCAAATGGATAATATATGGCTAAGAATAGCGAAAGAATTTAAATAAAAACCTACTAAAGAAAGGATAATAGAAGCACACAGTGGAGAATTTGCCCAATTATCTAGAATTATTAGAAATCTAAACTTGATAAGCATTGTGGTAATAATGAAGTAACATAAACAAATAGAAATATGAAAACTTAGAGATTTCAAAAAACAGATCCACTTGTACAGAAGTATCAGATTTTTGTCAAAAATACTTTCCCAGTATAATGAGAAAAAAAGTTCTTTTCAATAATTGATGCTAGAAAAATTGTGCCTCCATACAGAAAAAAAAAAAAATTGAATCACTATCTCATATAATAACATAGCAAAATTCAATTTTCAGCAAATAATAGAACTATTGTGATAGGTAAGTTAATAAACACATTTCCAGAAAATCTTATGAAATATCATGACCTCAGAAGGGTATATGTCTTAAATAAGATACCAAAAACATTGTTTGCAAAAAATAATTAACAAGTTCAGTTATATTAAAATGAGAACTTCTTTTCCTCAAATGACTTCATAAAAGTAACGAATGAAAAAAGATAGGTAAGGAGTGCCTGGGTGGCTCAGTGGGTTAAAGCCTCTGCCTTCAGCTCAGGTCATGATCTCAGGGTCCTGGGATCGAGCCCCGCATCAGGCTCTCTGCTCAGCAGGGAGCCTGCTTCCTCCTCTCTCTCTGCCTGCCTCCCTGCCTACTTGTGATCTCTGTCTGTCAAATAAATAAATAATAATTTAAAAATTTAAAAAAAATTAAAAATCTTTTTTAAAAAAGAAAAAAGATAGGTAAAACTTACAAAACTGATAAATGTCCAGAACCCAGAATGTATAAAAAAATTTCTCAGAATAAATGAGTAGAAAAAATGAAAAGACTAAATAGACAATTTACAAAAGCCAATGAAAATAGAGAAAAAAAGATTGTGAGGCTCATTTATAATAAAAATGTATATAAAATGAAAACACAAGATGGTGTCACTACATACCTACCATACATCTTATCTTTGATTCGGAGAGTGGATATATATATAAAGCCTATGGAGACATTGGAAAAGTGCGTGTTTCAAATTAGATAACCCCAAAAAACTATCCACAAGGACGTAGTTATAATTTATTTTCTAGGTTATAATGCATATTCTACGTAGTTTCATGTTCATTTCAGATTTAAAAGCAGTTAAATTTTATTTAATCAAAAACATTCCAAAATGCATATTATTTGTTGGTGAACAAAACTAAAAAAGGAACTCAAAATGGGACTTTTAGTAGGGTGTAGGCGTAAAAGTAAGTAGGGCTATTTTTAATACTGAATTACCTCTCTGTTGAATTCAAATGTGTATTTCTATGATCATGTATTACTATTATTAAGTAGATATAATTAGAAAAAATATGTTTGTTTTATTGCATTTGTGAGTGAATTTTTTGACAATTAAAACTTTTTTCTTTTTGAATTACTTTTGTGGTTGTATTCTTCATTTTGCAATAATGAAGAGGCAAATATTTATAAGAACCATATAAACTTGCCTGTTATTCCACTGGTTTTGACCTACACACACAGAAAATTTGCATTTTAAGACTATATATATATTATGAAAAACGTTTTAGAAAAATGAAATTAAACATTATTCTGACACCTAGTTATACACACACACACACACACACACACGGAGTTGATCCTCATTATTCACAGATTCCATAGTTGTAAATTTGCCTAATCTCTAAAATCAACATTCATGGTACTTTCCTGGTCACTTGCAGACAGGCACAGGGTGATGAAAATTTTGAATTGCCCTTCATATATATTCCCAGCTTAGTTCAAACAAGGAGACACTCTACCTCCTTATTTCATCTCTGCAAACAAGTGTCCTTTGTGACATGTATATTACATTTTTGTACTTTTTCATCAGTGATTTTGCTCTTTAAAATGGCCCCCAACCATAGCACTGAAAGGCTGTCTCGTGTTCCTAAGCACAAGAAATTCTGATGTCTCTTATAGAGAAAAGATGTGCTAGATAAGTTTCGTTCATGTGTGAAGAGTTATATGCTATTTGGCTCTGAGTTCAATGTTAATAAATCAATAATGTATATAAAGTAAGTGTCTTGAAATAGAAAGACACATAAAATAAGGTTAAATTTTGATTGGTTGACAAAAATATAACCAGGGACTCTTAGGAACCTAATCCTGTGTTTTTTCCGAGAAGCAATGGTTTAATATTCTTTAATACAGTGTCTGCAGTGACTTTAAAGAACATAACTGCCACAAATTAAGAGGAATTGAGAGAGGGAGGGAGGAAGAGAGAGAGAAGGATCCTATATAAATAAAATCAAGTACCTTTATAATACACGTATATTATCATCTGACTGAACAAGTATGTGATAAACAATGCTTTCTCCCAGTATTTTCCTGGATATTCTCAGACATAAAATCTCCCCGAATTACTCAAATATTTCTCATGTTGCTTCAAAATCCTATGAAATTTATTACTAGGAGTCCTTTAAATACATAGAAAAAATGAAGACTACTCATCCGGGGTGTACACTTCCTTTTTCCCTATGTACAATCACCTTTTTCAATTTCTCTTTAAAGTTTTATACAGATTTCCATGAAAACCAGAAAAAACTATAGGTAACAACATTCAGAAGTAAAATATATTTTTCTTCCTTAAGTGGGAAAAACCTGATTGTTTCAATTAAAATAGCTCCCTAAGTACCAGGAAGAAATAATAAGAGACGAACATCTAAACACGTAGCCAGATGACAGCCTTGAAGAAAAGAAATCCTCTACGGCAAGTTTAGATATCTGGGTTGTCATCCCCATTTTTTTTTCTGATAAATGAGTCCTTTTTTCCTCAATTTTAAACATTACACATGGCTTAACATACTTGGGAATAAACTGAGTCCTTTAAAATATGGGGAAAAGCAATTTTCAGGAATGCAATCAGTCCTAATGACAGAAATTAAAATGTGTTTAAATATTGATGACTTTTAAGTGTTAAAATATCAGGGAAATGATATGCATGTCAAAATTAACTGTCAAATATTTGGGGAAATTTATATGTAACTGTGTTGTATTCTGTTTATAACCAAAACAAACACAAACCAAGTCATTCATGACTCATGCTTCTTTTGATTTAACATACATTTACCTGATCAGAAACATAACAGAATATATGATTATTTTGGTAGAAAATTATTTAACCAGGGCATTTTATTAGTTCTGTTATGAAAACTTAGGATTCTAAACTCAAGCATACATATAATTTAAAGTGACTAAGATACAACATATGTTTAAAACTTTCATAACTTTCTGTAAGGAAAATTTGACCATAATTAATAACTTGTTAGCTAAAACAAAGAAGATTCAAATTAATGGGACATCTCGAGCAAAATTTAGAAGTTATTTCAATTAACTATTTAACTATCAATACTGCCGCATTACCAACAATAAGTTTTTGCTTTTTTTTTTAAGATTTTATTTATTTTAGGGACGCCTGGGTGGCTCAGTCAGTTGTCAGCCTTGGGCTCAGCTCATGACCTCAGGGTCCTGGGGTCTAGCCTTGCATTGGGCTCCCAGCTCAGTGGGCAGCCTGCTTCTCCCTCCCCCTCTGCTACTCCCCCTGCCTGTGTTCTTCACTCTCTCTTTCTCTCTGTCAAATAAATAAATAAAATCTTTTTAAAAAGATTTTATTTATTTTAGAGACAGAGAGCATGAGTGGGAGCTTAGCTAGGGGCAGAAGGGGAGGGAGAGGGACAAGCAGACTGCAGAGCACAGAGCCCAACTAGGAGCTCAATCTCAGGACCCTGAGATTATGACCTGAGCCAAAATCAAGAGTTGGCGGCTTAACTGATTGAACCACCCAGGTGCCTCCAGTGAAAATAAGTTTTAAAAATTTTGAAAGAGTCCAAGAAAAACTCTGAGGCCTCTGTCTAGAAAGACTTCTTGAAGTGTGTTAACAGTATACAATTTAATTCTTAAGCCAGTTATCTTCTGCTTACAAGTGTCATCTGTAAGGATTTGAAACCATTAAAACTCTAGTCAGGGACTTTACTGCCACTTATAAAGTTCTTTCATTGTAAGAAGGGATCCATTACTTTAGATGTTCATCAAAACACACAGTGGTGTATCACTCTATTTTTTCAAGTCTCCTGAAAACAGATCCCATTTAAATTTGAGTTCTTCCAAAAGACCCTGAGGCAGAGTTTTGAATAGTCCTAGTTTATATTGGAATCTCAAGGTGGGGAACCAGGGAGTGGTACCTGAAAGAGAAGGCAGCCAGTGAAGGTGCATCATTAAGCCTGTTATCACCTAGGGCAACTGAAGTTTATCCCAAATGGCTTATTTCACTTAGCATAATACCCTTAAGATTCACCATGTTGTCCCAGACAACGGGGGTTCCTCCATTTTTGTTGCTGAATAATACTCCTCTTTGTGTGTGTGTGTGTGTGTGTGTATATATAAACATGTATTTTTTTCTTTATTTATCCATCCACTGATGGACACTTAGGTTGTTTCCATATCTTGAGTGTTTTAAATAATGCTGCAGTAAACATAGTGCTGTACATATCTCTTCAGGGTAATGGTTTATTTCATTTGTATATATACTCAGCAGTGGAACTGCTGGACCATATGATAGTCCTATTTTTAATTTTTTGAGGAATATCCAGACTGTCTTCTGTAGTGGCTGTACCTGTTTACCTTCCCACCAACAGTACACAAGAATTCCCTTTTCTTCACATTCTCAGCAGTATTTGTTATCCCTCATCTTTTTGATGATAGTCATTCTAAGAGTTGTGAAGTATATCTCATTATGATTTTGATTTGCATTTCCCTAACTATTAGTGATGTTGAACACCTTTTCATGTACCTTTTTGGCCATTTGAGTATCTTCTTTGGGAAAATATCTATTTCTTTGGGACATTTGTTATTTTGCTATTGAGTTGTATGAGTTCTTTATATATTTTGAACATTAACCCCTTATCAGATGTATGCTTTGAAATATTTCCTCCTATTATGTAAGCTGTCTTTTTATTGTGCTGATCATTTCTTTCATTGTGCAGAAGCTTTTGAGTTTGATGTAATCTTGATTTTGTTGCTTGTGCTTTAGGTGTCATATGCAAAAAAATCATTGTCAAGACCCATATTAAGATTTTTTCCTATGTTTTCTCTTAATATGTTTATAACTTCAGGTCTTACATTTATGTCTTTATTTCAAGTTAGTTTTTGTGTGTCATATAAGATAAGGGTCTAGATTCATTCATTTGCATGTAATTATCTAATTTTCCCAGCACCATTTACTGAAGAGACTGTTTTTTGTCCATTGAGTAGTCTTAGCTCCCCTGCCAAATATTAGTTGATCATATATCAACTGGTTTTCTATATATTATAAGATCTATTTTCCATTTTTCCCACATGACTCATTTCATATTCATCTTAAAACATTTTATTATACATTTTATCCTGTGAATTTTTCATATCAGTAGTCATAGTCTAATTTCCAAAAATGCTCCTTTTATTTTGCTCATTTTTGTGGTAACCTCTTTGTATTTAATGTATAAAACATTTTTTCTCAATTTCTGTGACTACCTAATATAAATTTTAAAGGTTATTTTTCAACCCTCTAATAATTTATTTGAAAGTGAGTTTTCTGTTTGTTCAGCTCAGTCTTTTTTGTTCTTGTGGTTGGTTTTCTTCAAATATGTATTTTTTAATTGCTTTTCCATCCAGACTTATAAAAGCATGATTCCCTTCTTTGGTACAGATGCCTAATGCAAAATATCTCTGCAGTTGTGACAAGCATATTTCTCTAACAGGCTTCACTCCTAAATACAAGTGTTGATAGCTCAACTACCCTGGGGGGAGTGTGGATCAGGCAGACAGCAGACAGAAGCAGGCAACTAAAATCCCCAAAACTACTTTGGCAAAGTACTGAAGGAACATATTAGCTCATTTCACTTTAGGAAAATGACTTATTCTCCCTCCTTCTTTCTTCTCCATACCTCCTTAAGCCACTTGGTCTCTAAGGTTTTTCTGTCTCTTCACAGGAATTAATATCTTCCTTAGACTTCTCAGCAGAGTGCAACTTTTTCTAAAATATTGTCCAGACTTTACCTAAAAGCAGAGGCCACAATTGCCAGCTGTTAGTTCTGTGAAGAAAAATGAGAGACTTGTACCTGCAGCAATTTACAAACACTGTTCTCACGACCCACATCTATCTTTGATCTTTGCATTGTTTTTGCCAGATTTGAGTTTTGCTGCTGACTCCCTCAGGAAGCCACGTCCTGTGGCTACTATCTTCAATTTGTGTTTCCTCTACCCTGTTTCTACCATCTGTTTTCTCTTTCTCAAAGTCTCAACAGCTTTTCTAGTATCTTAAAATAAGAGATTAAAAAAAAAAAATTTACACCATAAGTATTTCTCCATTATTTTTCATATTGATTGCCTTTAATTATTTTTTTTATGGAGACTTTTGGTTGATGGGAAAATTGAGTGGCAAGTACAGAGAATCCCTGTATATATCTCCCCCAAGCCCTGCACACAGTTCACAGTTTATCCTACTATTAACACTTTGTGTTAGTGTAGTACATTCATCACAATTGATGAGTCAATATTGAGAACTTCT
This sequence comes from Martes martes, assembly GCF_963455335.1. Classification (NCBI taxonomy): domain Eukaryota; kingdom Metazoa; phylum Chordata; class Mammalia; order Carnivora; family Mustelidae; genus Martes; species Martes martes. The sequence continues at coordinate 60,448,699 of NC_137902.1, forward strand.
TTTCAACTTTTTTGAAGTATAATTGAAAATAAAATTGTAAGATACTCGAAGTGTACTAAGTGATGATTCAAAATATCTATTCACCATGAAATGACCCCTTTCATTGAGTTGATTAATACAACCATCACATATTTACCTTGTGTTTGCTTTTATTTTAGGTTCTTTTTTTTTTTAAGATTTTATTTATTCACTTGACAGACAGAGATCACAAGCAGGCAGAGAAGCAGGCAGAGAGAGAGGAGGAAGCAGACTCCCCGCAGAGCAGAGAGCCTGATGCGGGGCTCGAACCCAGGACTCTGGGATCACGACCCGAGCCTAAGGCAAAGGCTCCAACCCACTGAGCCACCCAGGCGCCTCTGTTTTAGGGTCTATTCCTTTGCAAATTTCAGTTATGCAGTACAGTGTTGGCAGTCTTGTATCATCTTGTACATTAGGTCCTCAGACCTTATTCAAGTTATAACTAACCTTTCTACCTTTTACCAACATTTCCCTATTTTCCCTATTCCCAAGCCCCTGGCAACCACCATTCCACTCTCTGTTTCCCTTTCTTTGATGTCAGCTTTTTTTTCTTTTTTTCCAGATTCCACATATAAGTGGTATCGTGTGGTATTTTTTTTTCCACTGTCTGGACTCTTTCACTTAGCAAAATGCCCTCCAAATGTCAGTTCTTCCTAGTCACACACAGAAAAAAGAAGGATTTCATTATTTTTAACTCTAAATAATATTTCATAGTGTGAATTCTTTCCTGGTATATATAATCCCTTGCCTAGCAGGTTAATGAACTCATTTTTTGTTTGTGTGTCTATACACAAACACACACGTATGTACATGTGTATATACATATATAAACATGCTGTATTTATATACATATACACACATACATATACATATGTATATATACACTCCCCCTACACACACACACGCACACACACACACACACTTACACACCACAATTTCTTTATCCATTCATCCATCGATGGATACAGAGCCATGCTTCGCTTATTATAAATAATGCTGCAATAAACATGACATACTTCTTTGAGATAATGATTTTGTTTCGTTTGGCTATAAAACCAGAAATGCAATATTTGGATCCTATGGCAGATTTATTTTTAATTTTTTAAAGAACCTTCATACTGTTTTCCACAGTGGCTCTACCAATTTACATTAACACAGACAGTGTGTAATGATACCCTTCTCTCCACATCATCATCAGCATTTCTTATCTCTTGTTTTTTTTGCTAATAACCATCCTAACACGTGTGAGCAGATATTTCACTGTGGTTTTCATTTGTATTGCCCTGATGATAAGCGATATTGATTTGCATGTCTACTTTTAGTGATATAATGTGTTATAGCAATACATTAAAGCATAATGGATCTCAAGATTCTTTTTTTATTGCTATGTATATACCATAGATAATTTAAATTATTAGAGGAAGCCACCAAACATTTTGTTGGCTCTTAATTTGGTTGTTGGATAAATAATGGAATTTTTGATAATTTAATGCTGTAAAAATAACTTGATTGGATATGTTGTATATTGGTTTTACTGCTAAAAATCATGAGTTAGGTGTATAAATTAATTAAGGTATGTATAAGATATGGGTAACTAAACACTTAAGTTTCTTTTCAGAATTACAAGAAAGTATAAGAGTACTGGCATATTTGGACTATAATAAATGTAATTAGTTATAATATTTTTTAAAAAATAATCATTGCCTTATGGTTTTTATTTAAAATTCTTATAATACCAAATATTCCAGAAATAAAAAGACAACCAATAATAAGACTTATTTTGTTTGAGGCATAAGAGTTTATATCAATATATACCTAAATAATACATATGGATTTGGATATTTTTACTATCTTACTTATGCCCCCTTTTCTCATAATCCTCTGTTTCCATTCCTTTCATCATTTGCATAAATCATTTTATTATCCTGTCGCATACATTCAACATTCTCTAGTTGTTCCTCTATACTGCTGTCAGTCAAGCTTTAAAGGTCAAGAAAAACAATCTACCACATGTATTCTAGCAGAAGTAGAGTTTCCACTGTTGAACCCAGATAATAAGTGAATCATGAAGTAAAAATTTTAAAAGTCTGTGTATAACAGAAAAGATGAGAATGGAAATCAATATCACACTTAATACACAGCAGGTTCCCAAATTTTGAATATAAATCCAACATTTGAAATAATTGGTAGGTGCAGTGTAATTTCAGTGTAATTATAGATTATCAAGGATATATTTACAGTACAAAAAGAAATAATAAAAAATAGTTTTATCTTTCAGGTCAACTTTAAATATACATCCATGAACTATTCTTCTTAGAATCCTTCCCCTTGTCTTTTCCCCTGTCAATGATCAAGACTAGGGAGCTGCTAATTAGAGGAAAGACAATGGATCTTTATGGTCAAGGTCCTCCTGAGCTAGTACAATTAATTTGTCCAGATTTTTTATAGTGGAATATTTATAAAATAAATAAGACATCTCCTAACAATACTGCCCTTCTTTCATAGACTTAAACTGATATACTCTTATAATAGAAAATTATTTTCTAATAGGAAGAAGGAATGAAGAGGGTAAGAAAAACAGGAAAATTATTCTTAATCACTGAACACATAAAATGAATACTTAGATTCAATTTTGTACATCAGAAATCTTGTTATAAAATAAATACTAAGAAAGTCTCTGAATAAGACCTATAATATTGGGTCACTAATTTAATTGGGTCACTAACTATAATTGGGATGTATAAATAAAATGTAATTCTTTTATTTCTCTAGATCTAATTGTATTTTCTTCATAAGCTTCACCATCTGCTTGGGAACAAATAGAGTAACTAAATTTATTAAAATCCAGCCTAAAATTTTATACCATTCATAAATTTAAACAGTTCTTTCAGGTTTCAATCATTCCAATAGATTGTGCTCTCCTTTTACCAGCTCCTTTTCCAGATTTTGACTGGATGCACTGAATGAACTAGTATTCAATATTATGAGAAGACCAATGAGATTGAAACAGAAACTTTCACCCTATAAACACCTAGACATGATGGATAAAATGCAATACATATAATTCAGTTTATATTGATGGGATGTTTACTTCTGGAAGAAATTGGAATTAAACCCACAGGTGTCAGAGGGGAAGGAAATTCTAAAAGCCTTTAGTGAGTTAATATTTTCATTAATTCAGCAATTATTGTGGAGTGCAACAATGTATCAGGCACAATGTAGGCTTTCCATAGACATAAACAAAACTTTCTGATATCAGATCTAGAGTAGTAAATGCTTAACATTTCCAGAAGATGCGGACAAGAGCTGAATGATCACACTACAGTTTTTTGTTTTTTTGTTTTTTTTTAATTTTATTTATTTGTCAGAGAGAGAGTGGGAGAGAGAGTGAGCGAGCAGAGGCAGAGGGAGAAGCAGGCTCCCTGCCACGCAAGGAGCCCGATGTGGGACTCGATCCCAGGACACTGGGATCATGACCTGAGCCGAAGGCAGCTGCTTAACCAACTGAGCCACCCAGGCGTCCCACTACAGTTTTATCTTAAAGAATCTGGAAGAATACTAATGGTGGGGAGCTGAAACTGAGACCCAGTGTGAACAGATCTAATAAACTATCTCTGTAATCAAAGATGACCAGCTCCATCTCACTACTATGGCTCCCCATGAATTAAAACATATTTGTCAGGGAAATTAAACTTGTGGGCTTGCATTTCAGGTATGTTTGAACTTCAACTTTATAACCAGCCTGGTGACTCGATGAAAGAAATCCTTGTTAAAAACTAACTGTCTCAAAAGACCAGTGTACTAATGCGTTACCAATGCAAAGTTTATTAACCACGACACAGTAAAGGAGAATACTACTTTAAAAGAGGCTTACAGGGGGAAATTATGGATGAATGTTTACATGGTTTTAGAATCTGAGTTCAAGTTGTCCTTTAAAAAGATTATCTATGGAGATTGGGTAAAGTTTGTGAATATAATGGTTTAGTATTATTATTGGACACAGTAAGACACAGCTTTGAAATAATTCTTAGTAAGTAAATTAATATTGAATTGATCAGATAAACAATTTGGTTAAATAAATTAGTTTCATCACTTTCTTAAAATAATGCATTACCGTGACAGTTACAGGCTTATGTTTGCCTTTTTGGGCAAGAATTTCCTGGATCAAAAGCATGTGAATAATAATGGCCTCAGTTCTTAGAACTAAACATTCTTCATTCTGAGCTAGAAAATAAACCATCATCATCTGTGAACATGATCAGTCCAAATTGGAACAGCTGATTGGGGAATAGTGATTAGATATTACGTTTCTAGTGGCAGTCATTTTAACTTTGAGAAACACGAGTTTTCATGCTCCTTTTATGAATAATCAATTGTTGGATGTTTTGATGGGACAGCAAGTGTGCAAGAGCCTTTCAGTCTTTGCAGAGCTCATCTCTGAATACCTCCACATGGAAAATTTCTTTTAGAAATATATTTATGTAATCAGAATTCACAGCCACTTCTAAGCCAGAATTCAAGTGTGTGCAATTTAAACCAGAAGTTAGATTCAGTTATCAACCTAAAGAACATAAAAAAACTATATATAAGGTGATTAGCCCAATCACTCAATTTCATTATCTTTTTTGTTTATTTCCTGAATTATTTAAGTAATAGCAAAGCAAGGTCAATGCTAATATAATGCATATAACATTATTCCATTATGACAACACATGTTTCACCTCCAAGTATGATTAATTGGGCAGGTAGTCCTGCCCAATTTTATTAAATTCTCAGATAAGTTGCTCTTACCTAGGACCAGGGGATTGTCCTGGATAAGAATTTCCTCAATCTCAATGACAACACTCAGGAAACTGAAATATCATTAATCCCCCCTCGCACCTTACCCATTCTTTCTTTCCCTCTTTCTCTCTCTCTTTCTTTCTTTCTTTTTCTTTCTCTCTCTCTTTCTTTTTTTTCTTAGGATCTTAATATGGAGCCTCTTTGCCTCTTGCTGCCTTCTCCAAAGAGTAAACCACTTGCTCCCTGTTGGGTAGGGGGTATTCACCAGGCTATGGAAAATGAAAACTGGGAAAGGGAATCTAGGGGATCTTACTGATTCTTCTTAAAGAGAATTTCAATGAATTCTTCTCCTTTCATCCCCACTTTGTACCATTATCTTTGGACATATTTGGTACTAATCACTACAGAGTATTTTTGAGGTTTTGTGATGCAAATGGCTCCATTGTTGAGTTTTGCCTCTTTTATTTTTTTTATTTTTGTTTAAGATTTTATTTATTTATTTGACAGAGAGAGAGCACATGGGTGCACAAACAAGGAGAGAAGTAGACAGAGGTAGAGAGAGAAGCAGACTCCCTACTAAGCAGGAAGCTCAATGTGGGGCTTGATCCCAGGGTCCTGGGATCATGACTCAAGCCAAAGGCAGATGCTTAACTGACTGAGTCACCCAGGTGCCCCAAGTTTTGCCTCTTTCAGTACATTCTACTTGTCCATACATTTCCCTTATTTACCATATTCCCCAATTTAGTGGACATACTTCACCTGGTGTCAGTTCCTTACTAATAGATAGATGATAGATAGATAAATGATAGATTAATAGAGGTAGATATATATAGATATAGATATATAGATAAAGATATAGATAGATATGCAGATATATGGAGTAGAAAAGCATGCCTGTTTTTAATCAGTCATTTTAAGCCAGAAAAATCTCCATGATATTCTTCTACAGGAAGTAAATTTTCTGTTATACTTAAAAATAATTTAGATCCTTTTTGTAACGGGTTTGTTGCCAGAACACAGGTGTCGTGAAAACCACCGCTCAACCTAAACCAGAATGGGGAAGGAAAAGACTCATATCAACATTGTTGTCATCAGACACGTAGATTCGGGCAAGTCTACCACTACTGGTCATCTAATCTACAAATGTGGTGGGACCGACAAAAGAACTATCGAAAAATTCAAGAAGGAGGCTGCTGAGATGGGAAAAGGCTCCTTCAAGTATGCCTGGGTCTTGGATAAACTGAAAGCTGAATGTAAACATGGTATCACCATTGATATCTCCCTGTGGAAATTCGAGACCAGCAAGTATTATGTGACCATCATTGATGCTCCAGGACACAGAAACTTTATTCAAAACATTATTACAGGCACATCTCAGGCTGACTGTGCTGTCCTGATTGTTGCTGCTGGTGTTGGTGAATTTGAAGCAGGTATCTCCAAGAATGGGCAGACCCGTGAGCATGCCCTTCTGGCTTACACACTGGGTGTAAAACAACTACTTGTTGGTGTTAACAAAATGGATTCCACTGAGCCACCCTACAGCCAGAAGAGATATGAGGAAATCATTAAGGAAGTCAGCACCTACATTAAGAAAATTGGCTACAACCCCAACACAGTAGCATTTGTGCCAATTTCTGGTTGGAATGATGACAACATGCTGGAGCCAAGTGCTAACATGCCTTGGTTCAAGGGATGAAAAGTCACCCATAAAGATGGGAATGCCAGTGGAACCACACTGCTTGAAGCTCTGGATTGCATTCTGCCACCAACTCATCCAACTGACAAGCCCTCGCGTCTGCCTCTCCAGGATGTCTACAAAATTGGTGGTATTGGCACTGTCCCTGTGGGCCGAATGGAGACTGGTGTTCTTAAACCTGGCATGGTGGTCACCTTTGCTCCAGTCAATGTTACAACTGAAATCAAGTCTGTTGAAATGCACCATGAAGCTTTGAGTGAGGCTCTTCTGGGGACAATGTGGGCTTCAATGTCAAGAACGTATCTATCAAAGATGTTCGTCGTAGCAATGTGGCTGGTGACAGCAAAAATGACCCACCAATGGAAGCAGCTGGCTTCACAGCTCAGGTGATTATCCTGAACCATCCAAACCAAATTAGTGCTGGATATGCACCTGTGCTGGATTGTCACACAGCTCGCATTGCTTGCAAGTTTGCTGAGCTGAAGGAGAAGATAGATCGTTCTGGAAAAAAGCTGGAAGATGGTCTCAAGTTCTTGAAATCTGGTGACGCTGCCATTGTTGATATGGTTCTTGGCAAGCCTATGTGTGTTGAGAGCTTCTCTGACTATCCTCCTCTGGGCCGTTTTGCTGTTCGTGACATGAGACAGACGGTTGCTGTGGGTGTCATCAAAGCAGTGGACAAGAAGGCAGCTGGAGCTGGCAAGGTCACCAAGTCTGCCCAGAAAGCTCAGAAGGCTAAATGAATATTATCCCCAATACCTGCCACCCCAGTCCTTTTTTTTTTTTTTTTTAAGATTTTATTTATTTATTTGACAGAGAGAGAGATCACAAGTAGGCAGAGAGGCAGGCAGAGAGAGAGGGGGAAGCAGGCTCCCCGCCAAGCAGAGAGCCCGATGCGGGGCTTGATCCCAGGACCCCGAGACCATGACCCGAGCCGAAGGCAGAGGCTTTAACCCACTGAGCCACCCAGGCGCCCCCTGCCACCCCACTCTTAATCAGTGGTGGAAGAATGGTCTCAGAACTGTTTGTGTCAATTGGCCATCTAAGTTTAATAGTAAAAGACTGGTTAATGATAACAATGCATCGTAAAACCTTCAGAAGGAAAGGAGAATGTTTTGTGGACCATTTTGTGTGTGTGTGTATGTGGCAGTTTTAAGTTATTAGTTTTTAAAATCAGTACTTTTTAATGGAAACAACTTGACCAAAAATCTGTCACAGAATTTTGAGACCTACTAAAACAAAAGTTTAATGAGGAAAAAAAATAATAATTTAGATCTATGTTAGCTCTGTTGGCAATGAAAAACATTAAAATATTTGGGGAAATTATAATTCTGTTTAAATAAATCTTAAATGGATACAGCAAAAATTAAAAAAATAAACACTGAATATTGTCAATAAAAACATAGAAATAAAGTATTTTAAAATGAGATTTAAAACTAGAATGATCATAATGAGTAATAACATAATTGAAATTTACTTAGAGTCAATAAGTAAGGCACTATAATCGCAAAACTCTACCTCAATTCCTTTTCTAATGGTGAGAATAAATTAAAAGAGACAGTCAGTCATGAAGCCAAAATGCTGAACAGAAACAAGGTAATGTGAAATTTCATCTTAGATTTGTCAGTAATAGTCTTTGCAATTCTGAAAAATACACAATATCTGCACATTTCGGTTATGTTTTCTGTAAAATGAGATTGGAAAGTCTCTAAATTTCTTTCTAGGTGCTCATTGTTTATAACTCTAAAATATATATTTCCCATATGAAAGATTATTTGAATATTGAAAACTAGATTTTTGTAAATATCTACTTGTTCTTAAAATACAATATTGCTTTAAATTTTAATTGCTTTTCTTTCATTCTTTCAAGATTTTATTTAAGTTTAAGTTAATTATCATATAATATAGTATTAGTTTCAGGGGTATAATTTAGTGATTTGTCGCTTGCATATGACACCCAGTGTTCTTGAAAGTGCCATCCTTAATGCCCATCACCCATTTACCTCATCACTCTATCCAACTTCCCTCCAGCAACCTTCAGTTTGTTCCCTATACTTCTGTTCACCTATAGTTATGAGTCTTTGTGGTTTGCCTCCCTCTCTGTTTTTATTTTTATCTTATTTTATTTTTCCTTCCCTTCTCCTATGTTCATCTGTTTTATTTCTTAAGTTCTATATATGAGTGAAATCATATGGTATTTGTTTTTCTTGAACTGACATATTTTGCTTAGCATAATACACTCTAGTTCTATCCACCTCATTGCAAAGGGCAAGATTTCATTCTTTTTAATGGCTGGTAATATTCCATTGTACATTTTTGTGTTTGTATGTATATATTTATACCACATCTTCTTTGTCTGTTCATCAGTCAATGGACATTTGGGCTCTTTCATATTTTGGTTATAGTGGATAGTGCTGCTATATACTTTGGTGTTCATGTGCTCCTCTGAATCACTATGTTTTGTTTTTTAAACATTTTTAAAGATTTTATTTACTTATTTGAGAGAGAGAGACATAGGGAGAGAGGGAGAGAGAGAGAGAGAGAGCATGAGCAACCCTTCAAATCACTATGTTTGTATCCTTGGATAAATACCTAGTAGTGCAATTGTTGGGTCATAGGAAACAATCAACAAAACTAAAAAAAAAAAAAAACCACAAAGGAATGGGAGAAGATATTTGCAAATGACATATTAGATAAAGAGCTAGTATCCAAAATCTATAAAGAATTTATCAAACTCAACATCTAAAAAATAAAAAAACCTGGTTAAGAAATGAGCAGAAGACCTGAAAAGACATTTCTCAAAAGAAGACATACAAAAAGCTAACAGACACATGAAAAAAATGCTCAACATTACTCATCATCAAGGAAATACAAATCAAAACCACAATAAGATACCACCTCACACCTGTCAGAATGGCTAAAATTAACAACTCAGGAGACAATAAATTTTTAATTACTTTTATCACAGTTTAAATATAGTAAAGAAGTACCACACTTTAAGTACTTCCTATTTATCAGACACTGGATGCTAATAGGTTTTATATTAACCTCATTCAATAATGATGGAAGTTAATTTGAGTAACTTGACCACGACTCCATATTTCATAAGTCATATATAAACCCAACCCTAGTTATTAATTAGAGATGGATGTGCATGTTATAATATCTTTTCTATACAGTTTTGTGGTATTTATGCATTATGCATTTATGCATCTATATTTGTGTTGGGAAACATGTAAGTTGTTTCATTTTTGTTACCAATTATTTCTCAGGGCACTTGGTTGGTGGCTCAATCAGTTAAGCATCCAACTCTTGATTTCACCTCAGGTTATGATCTTAGGTTCATTGGCTTAAGATCCATGTTGGGCTCTGTGCTAAGTGTGTCTGCTTGTTCTTCTCCTTCTGCTCCTGCCTCCCAACTCTTTCTCAAACAAACAAATAAATAAAATAAAATCTTTAAAAAACCAAAAAAGATATTTCTCATAACTGTAAAGTGATTTTTGAAAAAAATGCCTATTCTGTCTTCTGAGTGAATTTTGAAAACTACATGAATTAATATTGTGATTGATCCTTATAGATAAGGATCAATACATGTTTACTTATTTTTCTTGTAAATAATAAGTAAACAAATGTTTTATACATTAAAAATTCATTTTTAAATTTCTTGTCATAACCAAGAACCATCTTGTTAATAAGATGGGTTTTGATGAAAATATTGATAGTAAAAGTAATAAATTGTGAACAAGTTCTCATTTTGTTCTCTATGCATTGCCATATTAATACAACAATTAATTATGTAGAAAGTATAATATTCCTATTTATAAATGAAGAAACTGTAACACAAAATGATTATACCAAATAACCTGCTCATTTTCCAAACTTAGTAAACGAAAAACTGTAATTTAAGCCCTGGTATCTCTAAACTATACTTATCAGTTAATAAAAGGTGGTGCAAAGACTTGTAAAGTAGACACTTTTTTTTTTTTTTCAAAAAACACACTAAAATAAGCCTTTGACATCAAATGAATGAAGATCATGTGCAGAAACTGTTAAGTTTCAAAAACCACCTATCACATAAGGTGTCATACAGATGAAAAGCCAAAAGGATAGTAAAATTAAATATGATTAGTCTCAGCACCTAATTTACTCAGATGAATGAGTAATGTGATTAATACATTTATTTTTCTACTGAAGACAATCTATGTAAAGAAAAAAAAAACATAAAAATTACATATGCATAACTCTTGCCAAGTGTGGCTTGGGAATTAGCACAAGCTTGCATGGGAAAGGCGGCAGAAAATTTCTGGCTCACCCTAATGTGCATGCGCTTCTTTTCTCACTGTGATCTTGAAACCTCATGGCTTTTCTGCCATGAGGTTGCTCCCAAATGCCTCAACCAGCTGTTATTCAGCTTTGTGCTTGTGCTTGTGGAAGTTTTGTTCTGCAGCAATAGAAATTTCTTGATGTTTTAAGAATTGAAAGTCAATATGATCCAAATTTAAAGACATGAGATCGAATGAATTCCTAACATGGTAGAATTATGACAATCAATTATAGAAAAGCAAACCAAAAAAAGGGGGGGGGGGATCAGTAGCTTGATTTGCCATGGGGGATAATGTGAAATGCCCATTATCCAGTTCCAAATGGTTTAAACACATATTCAGATTTTAGCAATTTAGTATGGTAAACTAGAGGGATTCTATGATGCCTGAGAAGTGCTTCTCTACATGGAAAACAATACAGAGATTTTAATGCTTTCAGAAGAACTTAAAAGAGATAAAGAACATTTTATTATACAATACATAATAGGACAACCAGGCAAGTAAATAGTTGAATTGGGTATTTTTTAAATTCAGCTAAGTTCATAAAATGCAAAATGCTTTAACTTATAAAACTTTTAGAAAATAAAGTGCTCATACCATATAAGAGAAATTATCATGGTCCATTTTCTACATTACATAAGTGTATTCAAGTGAGAAAAGCGAGCATATATAATTTCAACTCTTCATGGAAAGCTAGAAAATAGGAATCAATACAAATTAAAAGGATCATCTGAAAGATCTCTAGATGATGGCTATAATAATAATCTACAAGAGATGAAAGGTGAAAAATCAGGTATGGTTTGTAATGGTTGTTGAATATCAGGGTGGTCATAACTTTTTCTGAGAGGGGAAGGGAATTCCACATTTTCTAACACTTCCAATTTGAATGTCTCAGAAGATGAGAAAAGAAGAGGAGAGAAGCTATCCTAATATCAAGAGGATGCTCAAAATTTCTGAAAAGGGGAAGGAAGAAAATATTGAATAATGTTAATGAAATACACACATTTCTTGTCAACAATAAACACATAATAAGGTTTCCAAAAAGAGAAATAATCCAGTGCTATCATTCTATCACTAAATGATAAGCAAAGCAGACTCTTAATCAACAAGAAATGTTAGTCGTTTCTCAGTGAATAAGGAATGCAATATGGACAGAACTTCACTGAGTGAGCATATTGCAAACCACAAAAATCTGGAAGCATGTAGTAATTAAATAAGTGTGATAAACTATATACAACAAAAAGATGGTCCAAGCAGATTACATAGCCTATATTCAATTCAACAGATGGCCTGTGTGCCTGACCAAATTACCTAACAGCAAAAATTGTGATTTAATGAACACTGGGAGTACTGTTGGAATTTAGTTGTTCTAAAATTTATGTAACTCTGAAGTATCAACTCTATTCTACAATTCAGTAATAATTATAAACCTCAAAGCTCTTATTTGTAAGTAACATAAAAATGTATCATCTCCCATCAAAGAGATAAAGAAATGTAATAAATATTTAAATAAACTGGGTAATTTTAAGAAAGAGGAAGACTTTTATTATTTTATTTGAAAATAATTTTATAACCCCAAATGAAGTGTTACTAAATGTTCAACTAAATAAAATTTAAAGTAGATATTCAATAAAATTTTCAAATTTATTATAATAGAAAATCTTACAATTTAAACAATTATATAATTTTTTTAAATTTTCCACTTAATTTTAGAATTTGTATATATATTTTTTAAAGATTTTATTTATTTATTTGACAGACAGAGATCACAAGCAGGCAGAGAGGCAGGCAGAGAGAGAGGGAAGCAGGCTCCCTGCTGAGCAGAGAGCCCGATGCAGGGCTAGATCCCAGGACCCTGGGATCATGACCTGAGCCGAAGGCAGAGGCTTTAACCCACTGAGCCACCCAGGTGCCCCTAGAATTTGTATATTTTTATACTCACATAAATACTTGTGCAAATATAAAAAGAGAATACTACTATTTAGTATAAAACAATTTTCCTTTAAGTTTCCTTTTACTAGGTTCTTTTGGGCTTTTTATGTTCCAAGTTTTTATTTAAATTCTAGTTAGTTAACAGTAGTGCAATATTGGTTTCAAGAGTAGAATTTAGTGATTCATCACATACATATAACACCCAGTGCTCATCACAAATCCCCTCCCTAATGCCCATCACCTGTTTAGGCCATCCACTCACATACCTCTCCTCCAATAATCTTATTTGTTCTCTATAGTTAAGAGTCTCTTATGGTTTGCCTCCCTCTCTGTCTCTCTGTCTCTCTCTCTCTTTTTTTTTTTTTCTAACTTCCCCTATGTTCATCTGTTTAGATTCTTAAATTACATATATAAGTGAATTCATATGGTATTTGTTTTTCCCTGACTGACTTGTTTCCCTTAGCATTATACATTCTAGCTCCATCCACATCATTGCACATGGCAAAATTTAATTTTGTTTATAGCTGAGTAATATGCCATTGTATATATACATCGTATCTTCTTTATCCATTCACCAGTTGATGGAAAGTTGGGCTCTTTCTATAATTTGACTATTGCTGCTATAAACATTGGAGTTCATGCTCCCCTTCAAATCACTTTTTTTTTTAATCCTTTGCATATACACCTAATAGTACACATGCTGGCTTGTAGGATAGTCCTATTTTTAGCTTTTTGAGGAAGCTCCATACTCAAAAACTAAACAGATACTTCTAGATCTTGCTATCTTTATACAACAAGTAAATACAGTCATAATTTGAAAGTGGTGTTTTTTTTTTTGAATTGTATTTGTAGGAAAACTTGATTGTATATGACCGAGATACCAACAAATATCTTTTTAAAATCTTTATTATACATTATTATAAATATTACCATAACACCCCAGTGAGTTCTAATCAATGAAGTTACATACATGATTCTCCAATGTATTTATTCTCACTTTCGTCTTTGGCCATATGATCTTTCATTTACTGTAACATAATCCAACCTTCTCCTAAGTCTTTCAGAGGACCTGCATGTATTCATAAACCTGTCAATGTAATCACCAAGTAGCTTCTTCTATAATCTGCTTTTCCCTGACCCAAGTGAAGCTTCTTCATGTTTCCCTGATGATGATGTTCATTGTCTGGTCCACAAGTGATGTGCTCTGGATTATTGCTCTAAGATCTACGAGACATTGAGGTTCTTCACCAGTTATGAGTTACATGCAAAATTGAGGAACTTCCTCTTACCCACTGGGCTATCCTTTGTCACACAGGCCCCAAAGCATCACAATTTACCATAAAACTTCCACTAGTCTTTCATTAAACATCTCCTTTATCTTGTGGAAAAACATTTGTGAAGACTTCACACAGTCCTATGCATTAATAAGCATAAACTTCAGCAGGAAAAGGATGAACCAATTTCTTTCTTGAGACAGAATTAAAACATTCTAAAAGCAGCCTTGTAGAGAGTCTTTTAATATAGAAAACTATGTATATTATCAACCTGAGCATTATTTCCCTCAGAGCCTATCAAGTTCCTCAAATTTTTTCCTTCCTAATCATAATCCTACTAAATGATCCCTTTGGTCTTATTCCCCAAACTGTAGAACATGTTGGTAGATATTAATCTGCTTGCTATTTCTAAATAATAGTTTTACAGATTCTACCATTTTCAACACACAGTTTTATACTAAATTTCAGTCAAACTTCATGCTCAAGATATTCTTCTACCAGAAAGCTATTTATCCTTTTTATATATTATGTCACTGTACCTAATTTTACTTGCAAGACTTTTATTCTATTTTCTTCAAATCAATTTTTCTTTGAAAATACTCTTTCCTCATCTCCATCCATGGGGACAACCCCATGTCAGCTCTAGTAACTTGGGCCTAGCCAATGAGTGAACTCCATTTACCCATTTCAGGGATTTGAAAACAACTCCAGAGAATGAATGAGACTCAATTCCAGCATTTATTGGAAGCCCTTGGAAGAGAAATCTCTTTTAGTATAATCACTAGCTATAAAGCCTGTAAGGACCTGTCAGGGGCCACTCAGTTTGGATAATTGCTGCTTGACAGTGAAGATAACCTAAATGAAGGCATAGACAAGAGATGCAGGTGGGGAGATAGAAATGGGCCAAATCTTTACAATATTGTTTAACCCTGATAATCTGGCCATTACCGGAATCAAACCTACCCTTGGATTTTTCATTTATATAAGCCAAGGGATGCTGGGGTGGCTCAATCAGTTAAGTGACAAACTCTAGATTCCAGCTTAGGTCATTATCTCAGTGTGATGGGATTGGGGCCTGCATCCAGCTCCCTGCTTGGCGAGGAATCTCTTGGAGATTCTCTCCCTCCCTCTCCTTCTGACCCTCCCTCCACTTTCAATAAGGGGCAAGAGAACTCTGTAGGCTCTTTTATAAATGTATTCATCTCATTCATGAGTGCTCCACCCTCATGACCTAATCACCTCCCAAATGCCCCACTTCCTAAAACAATCATGTTGAGGGTTAGTTTTCAACATAAATTTTGGGGAAGTCACAAATAAGCAATTTATAGTAGTATGTATATATAAAGATGAGTGGACAAATAAGTATACTTATCATATTTAGGCATGTATATTTCTTTCTTAAGGAAACACCTTATGAATTTTTGCCATAGTAAAGGAAAAAAAAAAAAGTTCTGAAATGAAACGTTCAAAGTGTCTATTTAAGCAAACTGAGATCATCTAAATGAGACTTGTGATCAAAAATGGAAATTATTAGTATGAATTTAAGATCTTATAGTTGATGGAACTAAACATTTTAAGCTTGTGAAAAATGAGTGTGATTTTATTTAATTATTATTTTTTAGAGGTGCCTGGGTGGCTCAGTTGGTTGAGCGACTGCCTTTGTCTCAGGTCATGATCCCAGGATCCTGGGATCAATCCCCACATCAGGCTCCCTTCTCAGTGGGGAGCCTGCTTCTCCCTCTCCCTTTACTGCCCTGTCTGCTTGTGCTCTCTCTCTCTGTCAAATAGGTAAATAAAATCTTTTTAAAAAATTATTATCATCATTTTTTTGCTAAACACAGCCTGTGGGTATTGAACGTGAAAACAACGAAGTGAGAATTTTCTCAAGGTAAGAAAAAGAGTTTTCTCATCTTGGAAGTATCTTGTATTCTTTATGTGCAAAAACAGTGACTTCAATAGCAGACTCACTTGAGATTTGCCATTAAAGCAACTGCAACTTTGGAATCTGCACTTCTCCTCACAGATAATGGCATTCCAAGTTGGTAGCTGCCTTCTACAATGAAGAGGCAACAAAAACTTGAAGGCAGTATGTCCTTAGTTCATCAAGGAATATTTGCAGTAGGATTTTTTAAAATTTGTAATGTGAACTTAATAATGAAAAAAAAAAAAAACACTTACTCCTAGTGACCATTTCTAAAAATGCAAATTCATTGTGAAAGAAAAAAAATTAATTTCACCCTGTTTTTTCTATTAAAAAAGAGAAAGTAAAAAAATATAGGCAAACTAATAGGAAATAATTTTAAATTTATCTCCACTGTCATGTATAAATAATATCAGATGTCATAAAATACTAGGGAACTGTTAATAGCACTATAGCTAATAGCAAAGTATATTTTATTATGCAGAAAAATACTGAGCACAGAATTGAAAAGCAGAATATATCAGTCAAGAGTTTATGTTCTAGACTCAGACTCCCTGGGTTTGAATTACATTTTTTCCACTTCTATCATTGTTGTTTAAGCATCTGTACATCTAGTTTCTTTATTGTTGGAATGAGATAGTAATAGCCCTACTATCAATGATTATTTTGAGTATTTAATGATTTAGTACATGCAAAATGCTTAGAATAGTGCTGGACAGATAACATAACCTCCTTAAATGCTGATGATAGGTTAAGTGATAAAGATATACTGTACTATAGAATTCTCTCCCCATGTATATATAATTACACAGAAACAAAGAGAAAAGGATATAAAGGAAAGGAAATACTTAAACTAGGTACAACTTCTGCATTGATAGTCTTTGAATTTTTTTGTTTTCTACTTCCCCACCAGAAAAGAAAGAAATTAGAGACAAAGCACACACATATAGAGAGACATAGAGACAGGGACAGAGACAAAAAGAGAGAGAGAGAGAGAGAAAGGTCACATATATAAATTATATTTATTTAATTAATAGGCTTTTTTAAAAAGTTTTTTTTATTTATTTGAGAGACAGTCCACAGGAGCAGAGGAGCAAGAGGTAGAGGGTGACAAAGAGGGAGAAGCAGACCCTCCACTGTGCAGGGAGCCTGAGGAGGGGCTTGATCCCAGAACCCCAAGAGATCATGACCCAAGCCAAAAGCAGATGCTTAACCAACTGAGCCACCCAGGTGCCCCAACAATAGGCTTCTTTCTTTTTGTTTAAGATTTTATTTATTTATTTGACAGAGAGAGAGACAGCAAGAGAGGGAACACAAGCAGGGAGAGTCGGAGAGGGAGAAGCAGGTTTTCTGCTAAAGAGGGATCCTGATGCAGGGCTTGATGCAGACGCTTAAGGACTGAGCCACCCAGGCACCGCCCTCCATAGGCTTCTTAATTATCATAGGCAACAGAAACAGTTTACTTATTTGGCAAATCCATAAACTTCATGTATTTAAATTTTCACTGTTTTTAAACATAATATCAATTATTAGAGTTCTTAGAATAAAAATTTAACAGGTTTCCCCCACTAGTAACTACACCCACTCTTCTTCCATGAGCTTCTGAGAGTCATGAAGCCTGTAATGTATATTCCAGGTAGATATTCATATGCAGCCTGAAGACAAAGTTCATATTGAATTTCCATTTCCTGGAAACCTCATATTACACATTCAACACCCATCACATTTCATTTCTTTCTAAAAGAAATAATGAGGATATTCCAGACAAAAGTGGAGTTTCTCTAGCATTATTGGCAGCCACTTTTCAGAATGGCATTTTCACTGAAATAGACTCTTCTAAGGACAAATTTTTAGAATATTATGGTCATTCTTTGTACAACTTATGAGATCAGAGTAGATATTTACTGAATGATATATATATGTCAAGCAAAATTGATATTGTTTCTGTGACTCCTTAGACAGTTTAGAGGCAAGTTTCCTATTCAGTCTGAAATTTGCCTTAAATCAGCCACTGATACCCCCCTAAGCTTGATAGAACACCGAAGGCTGCATGTGCATGTTTCTGACTAACTCCATAGAGATGCCAGAGAGGCTAATAAGGAAAGAAGTTAAATGACCATATTTCAGGACTCACAATGCTAACTTATTTCTAAAACCCCATGGAATAAATACCAATGATGCAGAATATTCTACAAATTAGAGACAAAATTCCACTTTTTCTCATGAAAACGTTTAAAGAGAAACAATTTTGTAACACAATCAAATGTCGACTTCCTCATCATATAGTGAATCAGTAACACCATAACCTGTCACCCTGAAGTAGGTAACTAAAGCCAGTGAGACCTAAGCACTCAGTAAATCAGGCAATGCTAGAAAATAATTGAGGCAGCTGAAAAATATGTACTATTTTCAAGGACTGTCTTGGTATGCATCTTCACATTCGCATTTTGCAATAATTTCAGGGCAATTTTCATGAAATGATTACCTTACTCCTCAAACACTGTAGATATTTCCAGTCACTGAAGCATAAAGTGTGAACACCTTACAATGAAATTAAAAATCTAGATGTAAAGAATTTTGTAATGGTGTGGCCTCAAGTTTATATCACTTTTATCAAACATTTCATACGAATCAAAACAAAAACTTTTTTCATGATGTCATACTTAATTTCATAGGAAAAATGTTTTAAATGTATTTCTATAGTAAGATATGTGCAGTTTGTTTTTCCTTTTTAAAATATGTTTACCCCAATTATTGAGCACTTGTGTAACCACATTCAAGTTGTACTTACTTCTGGAAGAAAGCATCTCTACTGTTAAGCTTTAAATGACAACGTTTTCAAGTTCATGTTCCCAATGTTGAAGGCCATTCTCTTCCTGGAGATTTTCTTAAAAATGAGACCTACTCACTTCAAACCTGTTAGAATGGCTAAAATAAAAAATACAAGAAACAACAAATGTTGGCAAATATGTGAAGAAAGGGAATCTTCATGCCCTCTTGATGGGAATGCAAACTAGTACAGTCACTGTGCAAAAGAGTATGGAGGTTCCTCGAAAATTAAAAATAGAACTACTCTAAATTCCAGTAATCTTCACTACTGGGTTTTTATCCAAAGAATACTAAAACACTAATTTGGAAGGATAATGCACCCCCATGTTTATTGGAGCATTATCTATAATAAACAAATTATGTAAACAGCCCAAGTGTCCATCAGAGTGGATGAAAGGATAAAGAAGAGATGGCATATAGACACGATAGAATATTACTCAGACCAAAAAAAAAAAAAAAAAAAAAAGAATGAAATCTTCCCACTTGCAATAACAGGGATGGAGCTACAGAGTATAATGGTAAGCAAATTAAGTCAGTCAGAGAAGGAAAAATACCATATGATTTTGCTTTTAGGTGGAATTTTAAAAACAAAACAAATGATCTAAGGAGAAACAAGCAGTAAACAAAAAAATGGACTCTTACCTAGAGAGAAGAAACAAAAGGAGAGGTGAGTGGAAGATGGGTAAATTAGGTGAAGGGAATACAATAACACCTGGAATCTTCAATACCCCACTTTCAACAATGGATAGACTATCCAGACAGAAAATCAATAAGGTTCTCAGGTACCTCCAAGTGTTATATATTAAACATAATACATAATACATAATGTATCAATATAGCTCCAACCTTACTAGGAATAGCCACTAGTTTTCTTTATGAAATATGATATGAGTCTTCTAATTCACTGTTCATTGTTTTTTATGAATCATATGTGATTGACACCATGACTATGATAAAGCAGCTGGTGGAACTTTAGTGCTTTTATGTTGATTTTTCAACATTCTTGAAATAAATAAAAACCACCTAATGAGAAAGGAAACTATCACCATCAATCATTATCTATCATCAATAAACTGTCATATCAGGTATGCTTTGATTAGATTTTGTTGGCATGAAGAAGCTGGAGGTGGGCTAACTAGAACTGGGGTCTCTTGGGTGATTAATTTGCAGAATATATTTGGCTTTCTCAGGTTAGTCATTAGTTAGAAGTGGGGAAGCTGGTCAAGTTCTGACAATTCTAGGCCAACTGCTGTCCATGTTGTGTTTGAGCTTCCTAGACTGGTTATTTAGAAATTCTGGCTCAGATTTCCAGGCTAGTTGTTGCAGAAGATATAGGTCAGAGCTCTATTGTTTTATATGGTCTGATCATTGGGCATTTGTATATATAGTAACTCAACATTTATTGAATCATAGCCATTTATATCAACTGAGGTAAAGTTTCTTTTTGAAGACTTGTAATGAGTGCTATATAAGTTTTTAATTTTTATCTTTAAAAGTAAATATGACATATTTTCCTTAGCACTTTATGTAGAAATCAGTTTAATCCCCATGACCAAGCTATGGTGTACTATTACACTAATTTTACAGTTAATGCTAAATCACAATGGGAGCCATGGCCAGTGTCTTCAGAGGAATCAGCAGAGTAGGACTGAAATAACTTTTGTTAACTTTTGTTCGAGATTTGAAAAATCACTCTTTAAAAGTTGATGTACCCAAATAAATATTCTCCCTTTTTGATCTTCTTTAAAGTTAAGATAAGAAAATTTCAACAATTATATATACACAATATCTAAAGACCAGAATTCTGTGATATTCCAAGGGGGTTCAGGACAATCATAACATTGGCCATCTACTAGCTCAGAGAATTAATATTCATTGGAATTATAAGAAGCTATTCTATATGTTTATTCTATAATAATTCACTCTTGGCATTTAGCAAGAAATGTCAAAATAAAATAATCTAAAATCATAAGAACGGTTATTTTTATTGTCCTTACTTTTCACAATGGATATGTGCTAAATGTATAATCAGAATAAAAAGTATATGCAATACAGAGATGAAGCATATTTTATTTGTTTTACATATTCATTTTCATTTCTATTATGGCTCAAAATCAATGTGATTTGTAATATGCATGGAAAAAGACTTGTCACTGAAATAGAAAACATCTGGCAATAGCAAATAAAAACAAGCTCTTTTAAGTATCTAAATATGATTTGCTTGCACAGAGGACAGAACTGGAAAATATCCACTAAAAATATTCCACTATTGACAATGGAAACATCACAATAATCTCTAATTATTCACCAAAATGCCTTTTTTAATTGGATAACTCCAAGAATTCTGCTCTGTGGGATGTCACTGAGGAGAAAATAGGAGGAATCCTGGGTCATGGAGACCCAGGACATGAAATGATTATAAAGGATTTCAATATTTAGTATATTAAGTTCTGTAACAAAACACTTATGCTACATAACATTGTAAATGAAGTAAAAATGCCACTAAAAATATGCGACATAATGTTCCTTCCTTCCTTCCCTCCTCTACCTCTCCCCATCCTCCTTCTTTCCTCACCTATGAGGTACCAAACACTATTTTAGGCCTTTGAGACACACTTGGTTGTGAAACACACAAAACAACCTGCCCTTATAGAGATGATATAACAAGTTATTAAATATGTGGTTTCAGACCTAATTCAGCCTACTGACTGTAAATTAACACTTCAAATGACTTCAGCAAAATTTCTTAAATTTCTGAAACACAATTTCTTTATTTATAAAAGGTACACCAAAATGACACCACTTTTTAGAGATAATATAAATATATTATTTACTGTTTGTGTTAAGACTCTTGCTTAACGACCTAACATAATCCATCATGAAGAATGTTCCCTATGCATTTGAGAAGAATGTATATTCTGTTGCTATTGGATGAACTATTCAACATATGTGTTAGGTCCTTTTGACCTAAAGTATACTTCAAGTCTCTTATTTCCTCATTGATTTTCTGTCTGGATGATCTATCCATTGTTGAAAGTGGAGTATTGAAGATTCCAGGTGTTATTGTATTGTTATCTATTTCTACCTTCAGGTCTGTTGATAGTTGATTAATATATTTAGATGCTACAAAAATATATAAATTTATAATTATTATATTCTCTTGGTGAAATGACACATTTATCATTATATAATGACCTTTTTTGTTACAGCTTTTGATTTAAATTCTATTTTGTCTGACATAAGTATAGCTATCCCTGCTCTCTTTTGGTTTTTATTTGCATAAATCTTTTTTATCCTTTTTTATCTTTTCACTCTAGCTTTTGTGTATCTGTAAACCTCAAGTGAGCCTCTTGTAGGCAGTATGCAGTTAAATTTTATTATTTTTTTTCCATTCAGTTAAATGTCTTTTGATTGAAGAATTAATCTCTTTATATTTAAAGTAACTATTGATAGGTAAAGATGTACTTTTACCATTTCGTTAATTGTTCTGGCTGTTTTGTAGTTTCCTTGTTCCTTTCTTCCTGTGTTGTCTTCCTTTGTGATTTGATGATTTTCTATAGTGGTATGCTTTGATTCTTTCTCTAGTTTTTGTGTATTTACTATAGAGATAACAATCTACTCTAAGCTGATAACACCTTAACTTCTATTCCATACAAAAACTATCCTTTCCTCAATTCTCATGTTTTTGAGATTACATTTTACATTTTTATATTGTGTATCTATGAAATAAGTATTATAGCTAGTCAATTTAAAAACTTGTTTCTTAATCTTTATATTAAAGTGACTTACATGCCACCATTACAGTATGAAAATATTCTGAATTTGACTATATACTAATCTTTACCACTGAGCTTCATCCTTTGATGTTTTTCTGTTGCTAGTTCACATCCTTTCATTTGAACTTGAGGAATTCCTTTCAGCATTTCTTATATAAAATGTATAGTGGGGTTGAATTCCTTCAGTTTTGTTTGAGGAAACCTTTATCTCTTCTTCATTTCAGAAGAGCAACTTTACCAAGTAAAATATTCTTGGTGATAGGATTTGTTTTTCTTCCTTTCAGCACTTTGAATATATTCCAACTCTCTACTGGCCTCAAGGTTTCTGCTGAGAAATTGTCTTATAGACTTATGGAGTTAACCTTGAATGAAATAGGTTTCTCCTCTCTTGTTGCTTTAAAACTATTTGTTTTTTATTTTTGACAGTTTTGTTAAGATGTGTCTCAGTGAAATCCTCTTTGGGTTGAATCTAACCTATGAGCTTCATGTACCTGGATGTTCATATCTCTGCCCAGGTTTGAGAAATTTGCATACATTATTTCTTTAAAGAAGCTTTCTGCCTATGTCCATCTTTCTTCTCCTTCTGGGACTTCTGTAATGTGAATTTTGTTTCAGTTGATAGTGTCTCACAATTCACATAGGGTTTCTTGATTCTTCTTTTCTCCTTTGATTAGATAATTTCAAATGACTTGTCTTCAAGTTCAGAGATCCTTCTGCTTGACCAAAGATGCTGTTGATGCTGTTTATCACTTTTTTTTTCATTTTATTCATTGTATTCTTCACCTTCTAGAATATGCTTAATTTTTAAAAATTATTTCTATGTTTCTATTGAATCTCCCACATTTTGTTTATGTATTAATTCCTTGATTATATTTGTTTGTTCATAAATGTTCTTTTTTAGGTCATTGAGCTTCCTTAGAACAATTATTTTATATTATTTCTCAAGCAGACATAGAGTTCTATTTCTTCAGGACCAGTTACTGGAAAGTTATTGCATTCCTTTGATCTGCCATGTTTCCTTGATTTTTCAGTTTCCTTGAACTTTTGAATGACTTTCTCATCATTTGAAGAAGTAGTTAGCTGTTGTAGTCCTTACTGATTGGTTTTAAAGAATAGATACCTTTACCTGTCCATCTGGCTAAGGATTTTGAGGTGTCTCAAAACTTTTCAATAGATGCACCCACTCCATATTTCTTTTTCTCTTCTGGGAGGGAATTCTTAAGATTTTATGACTTCACTTGGTCCCACAGAGCCAAGTCAGGTGCTGAGAGCCTCCTGTTTGTTTTCCCAAGACAAATACCCTGAAATGTTTAAGTGTGTGAACCTTCTCTCAGTGCTACATGATCAGGCTAGATTTCTGTGTTTGCCCACTAACTGACCAGTAATGTTTGTTCTTACCGTCTGTGGGAGCATGTTGAGAGCTAGCAACAGGGGCGATAGGAGAGATTTGAAGCATGGAAAGCAATTGGGTTTCCTGTGGGCCAGTTAAAAGAATCCATAGGTGAGGATTTAAAGTGGCTTGTAGGCAACTTACTGATGGAGTCCATGAATTGGTTAGTAGGAAAAACTGAGACATGAATAATAGTATCCCTTTAATAAGGTCTAAGACCTGGCCACTATTTTCCCAGCCATCCCCAACCCCTCAAACTTTCTGACCACCTTAGTAATCTGGGTGAGACAAGCAAGAATTGGATGTTTTGCCAACATACTGCATAGTGGAGGAAGCCGAATGGGTACTCCTACTACCTCACCTTCCCACTTCAGATAAATTGCAGGCCCTTGGGGTCTCTCCTGGCACCATGCCACCATTAAGGGGGATAAAGTAAAACTGTTACTTTCACCCTCATCAGTGCATTTATTCTTGGATTTTATCTGCTCCAACAGAGTCCTGGAACTTCTTCTCTAAATTCCCAGACTCCCAGGGCACCTGGATGGCTCAGTCAGTTAGGCATCTGCCTTTGGCTCAGGTCATGATCCCAGGGTCCTGGGATCAAGTCCCACATGGGTCTCCTTCCTCAGCAAGGAGCCTGCTTCTCCTTCTGCTTGCAGCTTCCCCTGCTTTTGCTCTCTTGCTCGTGCTCTCTCTCTCTCTCTGTCTAATAAATATATAAAATCTTAAAAAAAAAAAAAAAACTCCCAGACTCCCACTTGAGTATTGTCATATATGGCAACTGCCAAAATTGAAGTTCTGTGAGAGGAGGACAGTGCAGAACTCCTATTCTGCCAGTTTTTTAACATAATTCCACCAGTTTGACAGTGTATCCTTTTCTCACTCCCTGACAAAAAGGAAGGTAGGGTGTAAATTCTTAATTTTAAATAGATTGAAATCATATTACATACCTTTTGTGACCCCAATGGTATGAAACTACAAATGATTAACAGGAATAAAGCTGGAATGTTTACAAATATGTGGAAATAAACAACACAGTCCTAAAACAACAACATGTCAAAGAAGAAATCAAAAGAGAAAGAGCAAAGAGATGAGCAAAACTGGAAACTGGAAAACACAATTGACTGAAAATTATGGAACACAGTAAAAGTAGTTCTAACATGGAAGTTTACGGAGATGATACCTGTGTATAAATGCCTACTCTTAGAATTACTGAACACTTTCAGTGAAGTTGCAGGATACACAATCAAAATACAAAAATTAGCCACATGTCTACGCTAATAATGGACTGCCTGAAAAAAGAAATTTTAAAAATCTCATTTACAATAGCATCAAAAGCAAAAAGTAAATAAATAAATAAATAATTTAACCATAGAGGTAACTATAAGACATTGATGAAACAAATTGAAGAAAGCACAATCAATGGAATGATAATCTCACTCATGGATTGGAAGAATTAATATACTTAAAATATCCACACTACCCAAAATGATCTACAGATTTAATACAACTCCTGTCAAAATTCCAATGTCATAAAAAAAGAAATAGAAAAAAAAATTATGAAATTATCTAGAATCACAAAAATCTCAAATAGCCAAAATAATCTTGAGAAAGAACAGAGCTAGAGGGTCTACTTCCTGACTTCAAGCTATATTACAAAGCTATAATAATAATAAAAATAATTATGCTGAGTAAAATAGCTCAAGCAGAGAAAGTCAATTATCATATGGTTTCTCTTAATTGCAGAGCATAAGGAATAACACAGAAGACATTGGGAGATGGAGAGGAGAAGTGATTTGGTGGAAATCAGAGGGGAAGACAAACCATGAGAGACTATGAACTCTGAGAGACAAACTGAAGGTGTTGGAGGGGAGGAGGTTGGGGGGTTGGTGAGCCTGGTGGTGGGTATTAAGGAGGGCATGTATTGCATGGAGCATTGGGTGTGGTGCATAAACAATGAATTCTGGAACAATGAAAAGAAATTTAAAAAAAAAAAGAAAGAAGTAAAATAGAGTTTTCAAACATGAAACTTAAGCACGAGCAAAATTAAACAGATTATTTTTTACTGTTGCATATTAAACTTTATTTTCCTGCATATCCTTATGATATAGGTATGGACATTCACACATAATTTGTTAGATATTTAATGTTAAAAGTACCATAATATATTGTTCAACTTGGAAGTTAAAAATGGTTAATGGTGGGGCGCCTGAGTGGCTCAGTGGGTTGGGCCGCTGCCTTCGGCTCGTGTCATGATCTCAGGGTCCTGGGATCGAGTCCCGCATTGGGCTCTCTGCTCAGCGGGGAGCCTGCTTCCCCCTCTCTCTCTCTGCCTGCCTCTCTGCCTGCTTGTGATCTCTCTCTCTGTCAAATAAATAAATGAAAATCTTTTTAAAAAAATGGTTAATGGTGTGTGTGTCTTTATCAGAAAGAGCATGTTATCCATATAAAAGTGATTAAAGAGAGGCTAACAACAGGAGAAAAAAATATAATGACACGACATAAAAACAAATATAAAGACAAATAGAACAAAGTAGAGAGCCTAGAAATAAATCTACATAGTTGAGTCAGTTGATCTTCAACGAATGTGCCAAGAACACACAATGCATAGAGGATAGTCTGCAATAAATGGTGTCAGAAAAAAGTAAAAATTCACATGCAAAAGAATGAAACTGGATTCCTATCTTACACTACTCACAAAAATTAATCCTAAATGTATTAAAGACTTAATAATAAGACCAGAAACATAAAACTCCTAGAGAAAAAAAAACATAGGGAAAACTTCTTTGACACTAGTTTTGGCAATGATGTTTTTTGGATATGACACCAAAAGCACAGGAAAAAATGAATAAGTGGGACTACATCAGACTAAAAAATGACATCAGTAGTGGAAACAATCAATAAAATAAAAAGGCAATCTATAAAATGGGGGAAATATCTGTAAATCATTTATCTGTTAACAGGTTAAGACTACAATATATAAGGAACTCATAGAACTCAATAACAAAAAACAAATATTCCATTAAAAAAACAAAGGACCTGAAAAGATATTTCTTTTCAAACAGGTTTACAAATGGCCAGCAGCTATATTTAAAGATGTTTAACATAACTAATCATCAGGGAAATATAAAATCGAAACTACAGTGAGCTATTACCTATGTCTGTTTGGATGGATGCTTACTATCAAAAAGACAAGAGATAACATATACTGCCAAGAATACAGAAAAAGAAACTCTTGTACAGTGCTGGTGAGAATGTAAATTACTATAGTAATTATGGAAAATACTATAGAGTTTCCTCAAAAAAGTTAAAAATAGAACTACCTTATGATCCAGGAATCCCATTTCTATATCTAAAGGAAATATCTAAAGGAAATAGGTATATATCTAAAGTAAGTGATACAGTACCCCCAAAGAAATATCTGTACTCCTATGTTCATTGTGGCATCCTTCACAATAGATGAGATATGGAAACAACTTATGTATCCATGAATGACTACGTGTGATTTTATATATATATATATATATATATATATATATATATATGGAATTATGGTAAGTAAAATATGCTAGACAGATACTGTATGATATCACATATAAATGGAATTTTTTAAAAAGTGGAGTTCAGGGGCACCTAGGTGGCTCAGTGGGTTAAGCCTCTGCCTTCAGCTCAGGTCATGATCTCAGGGTCCTGGAATCAAGCCCCGCATCAGGCTCTCTGCTTGGCAGGAGACTGCTTCTCTCTCTCCCTCTGCTGCTGTGTCTGCTTGTGCTCTCAGCAGGGAGGCTGCTTCTCCCCCTCTCTCTGCCTGCTTCTCTGCCTACTTGTGATCTCTCTGTCAAATAAATAAATAAATCTTTAAAAAAATAAAATAAAATAACTTAAAAAAAAATGGAGTTCGTAGAAACAGACAGTAGAATGGAAGTCGTCAGGGACTGGAAGATGGGGCAAATGGGAAATGGGGAGATATTAATGAAATGGTACAAACTTCCAGTTATTAGATATATACCTTCTGAGAATCTCATGTATAGCATGGTAACTATAGTTAATAATATGTGTTGCGTACTTAAAATTAGTTAAGAGAGTAGATTTAAGCATTCTAACCACACTCACACACAAAAGATAACTATGTGAGGTTATGGATGTGTTAATTAACTTAATTGTAGTAAATATTTCATAGTATATATGTGTATGAAATTATCACTTTGTATATTTTAAATATCTTTTTGTTTTTAATTATACCTCAGTGAAACTGGAAGGGAAAAAAGACTTGCTTATGCTTCTTCAAAGGACAAGAACACAGGCTCTTTAATCACTGCTGTTGTTCTTTTCAGTGAATATTACAAAAATAAACAAACAATAAAAAAATCTTTAAACAAATCTTTATCTGAAGTTAAAAAAAAATATTTTCCAAGTTGACCAAATTACTCATTTTTTAATAGGAATCTGACCTTGTTGCAAAGGGAAGCACATCCACTATGAGATCTTTATTTTTTTGATAATTCACTTTTAGTGTGTTTTATGAATATCATATGACTATGGATTATATAAAAGAAAAAGAAAAAGTTCTTTCACCACAGAAAGTTTAAGAAGCATTTACATAATGAGTCAGTCCACAGTTCTGAAGGTGATAACTTGGTATTTCTATATCTTATCTTTCAGTATATTTGTTGACCTCACTGGGAACAAACTCATTAAGGGCGCTAGATGACCAAGAACACAATGAAAGAATGCTACCTCATGCTACCTCAGACATACAAAGATGAAACTTAGTGTGGGCAAGCTTCTAAGTGTTAGTGGTAAACTGCAGAAACTCAAGTCCCTGTTGAATCATTTGTGGCTTCCTTTTAGAACCATGGTTCTCAAGCAGGGCAATTTTGCATCCCAGGAGAATTTGGCAATATTTGGAGTCATTTTTTATTGCCACTACTGACATCTTCAAGCATACTTGAAGCTAAGGATGCTTCTAAATATCCTACAGTGCACTGGAAAGACCACCATCCCCTAACAAAGAATTATTCAGCTCAAATTGTCAATAGTGCTGATTGAGAAATCCCATCGTAGAGTAATGTGACAGTAACAGAAAAGAAACTTTACGCAGAACCTGAGCTAAATAGAGTATTCATTTTATCACATCAGATGTGCAGATTTTCTCATCTATCCATTTTCTCTTGTTCAACCGTGGTTTTATTCATAAATAATAGCCACTGTGACACTTCATTGTGACATAGCAATAAGATAAAATTTATATAATCTTGTAGCACTTTCTATGATTAACTAAAAAGTAAACAAATGAATATATTAACAAGTTATCAAATAGCTTATAACATTTTGATTTATAAGGAGTATATATTTGGTCTACAACCCCTTTTCTGACACTGAACTCCTAAAAACCTTGGAATTTTCTAAGTAAAGAGAGTGATAAAGGTGTTTGTATTATGCAATTGAGGTGACTTTTTGGAAAGCACCCTAGGAGCTGGGTGATTGTTAGTGGAACCAACCATGTGACTGGAGGATTGACACTTTCAATCCCACTGCTCAACTTCTGGGGAGGGGAGAATGGTGAGAGATTGGGTTCAGTTGCCAATAGTCAATGATTTAATCAATCATGTTAAATAATAAAGCCTCCATAAAAAACCAAAAGGATGTGTTCAGTTAACATGGTTGGTTAACACATAGAGGTGCTGGGAAAGTGGCATCAGGGGAGGGCATGGAAGTTTTGCACACTTTCCTCATACTTTGCCCTATAAATCTCTTTCATTTGATTGTTTCTTAGTTATATCCTTTTATAATAACTAGTAATATGGCAACTAAAATGTTTCATTGAGTTCTATGAGCCACTGTAGCAAATTAATTGAAGAAAAAGAGAGGAGGTCATTGGACTTTCCAATATATAGTTAGTGAAAAGCACAAGTGAATGTGGACTGTAAACTAATCTTAGAAGTGGGAGACAGAGGACACTCTTGTTGGACTGAACCTTTAAGCTGTGGAAACTGATACTACCTCAAGGTCAGAATAGTGTCAAAACTGAATTAAATTTGAATTGTTGATGACATGGAACATGTTGGCATTGTGGGAAGAATTTTAGAGCTCTTTCTAACAATTGGTTCACAGAAAAAGAGACAATCATCTGTGACATTTTATTTATTTTTTTTAAGATTTTATTTATTTATTTGACAGAGAGAGAGATCACAAGCAGGCAGAGAGACAGGCAGAGAGAGAGGAGGAAGCAGGCTGCCCACTGAGCAGGGAGCCCAATGTGGGGCTCGATCCCAGGACATTGGGATCATGACATGAGCCAAAGACAGAGGCTTAACCCACTGAGCCACCCAGGTGCCCCTGTGACATTTTAAAACTAGGATAACCAAAGGTCCCCCAAAATTCAAGTAAACTTTTCCCTTAACATATATTTTTCTTTCCATAATATTTGGTTATAGAAAGAGGGTGTGATAATAAAAGAACAATAAAACACACTGGAGAAAGTTGAATGAATCACCAGCAGTTGCAGATAAACTCTCTGAAAAAATGTGTTGATAAAGAAGCAGAAGTAAGAAATCGTTTAGCATTTGCTAAACAATTGGCTTTGAGTTACTTCAAAATGTAAATAAGGCAGGAAGTTTCAACTTCCATCAGTGAAGCTTCCAACAGTGATACACTTTTTAAAATATCATAATAAAAATTTTCAGTAGAGTGCAAAAAAGAGTGAAAAATATAAAAATTTTCAGTAGAGTGCAAAAAAGAGTGAAAAATAATGCTATCATTGACAGCATATCTTGGTAATAAGCTCTGATAAACTCAGAATAATTTCAAATACACAAATTTCAAATAGATTATATTCTGAATCACTCAAAAATAAGCAAAAATAAGTTAATCTGAATTTATTTCTTTTTTTGCAGAGATACTTAAGTTCTCATGTATTTTGTTTACTTGACAATTATCTTGGTTTTTTTCATCCTATGCTATTCATTCAAAATTGTCTTTACTGAAAATACAAATACTGTTCATAACTGAAACATGCAAATGAACAACCAGCAGAAAAAAAATTGTTTAAACTTTACAGACCAACTTTCCTTACAAAGACAAACTATTCAATAGCCTTTATAGTATACAAATTCTCCTTGTGGAAATTAATTACTGTGAGTCCTGTTTGTTTAAGTTTATTCTGTGAATAATAGCATTAGTCAGTATCTAAAAGGTAGGATACAGGTTATAGTAAGCAGTAACAAAAATCCTTAGAAATTTACATTCTGTACACATGTCAGGAATGATAAAGCAGGTTCTGGTTTAACAATAGAAAACATGATTTAATGTTGCTCTAGGTAGTACTTACCTGATAATTTTTAATTACAGAGGAATAATTTTAAATGTACTTTTGGACTCCAGCTCTCTCTCTCTTGCCATATATATAACACAAAAACTCAGCAATATTATTTACCAAATATTTTTATCAAGTGCTATGCTAGCTTTATCTCAGTGCATTATTTCATTTAAAACTTTAAATACATGATCTCTACTCCTAACATCTGTATAAAAAATAGTTACTGCTCTCATCTTTAGCATATAAATAAGAAAAGTGACGTTGGAAAATAACTTTCCAAAGATCACATAGCTCTTATATGACAAAGATGTGTATGGAAGAATCTTCAGAAGAACAAGAGAAGCCACCTTGACACAAAATGTAATGTGGAACCAGTGTTATTTGTTACCATAGACTGGGTAGCTTAAACCAAAGAAATCTGGGACGCCCGGTTGGCTCAGTCAATTAAGTGTCTGCCTTTTGCTCAAGTCATGATCCTGGGATGCTGCGGTCCTGAGATCCAGTCCCGCATCAGGCTCCTTGCTCAGCAAAGAACTTGCTTCTGCCTCTGCCTGATGCTCCCCTGCTTGTGCTATCTCTCTGACCAAAATATAAATAAATAAATTAAATAAATAAATAAATAAATAAATAAATAAATAAATATTTAAAAAATAAATCTATAAAAAAATTCTCTAAACTACAGAAATCTATTTTAATAATTCTGGAGGCTAAGAAGTTTGAGATGAGGGTGCAGTAAGGACAGATCCTGATAAGAGCCCTCTCTTTGGTTTGTAGATGGCTGTCTTCTCCTTCTGTTTTTACATGGTGGGGAGAGCATGTTCTGGGTTTGCTTTCTCTTCTTATAAAAACACTAATCCAGCAGTCTGGAAAGTCTACATACTGTTTGATCCCAATTTTCCCACCCATGTTGGAAAAGGCAAAACTATTGAAATGGTAAAATGATTGGTGGTTGCCTGGGGGTGAGGGAACGAATAGGTTGAGTGCATATTTAGGACAACAAATCTATTCTGTCTGATAGTGTGATGGTGGATACATGTCATTATACATTTGTCAAAACAGATAGAACTGTACAACCTAAAAAGTGAACTCTAATGTAAACTATGGACGTTGGCTAATTTGGCTAATGATAATGTATCAGTAGTAGTCCATCATTTAAAATAAATGTACTACACTAAAAAAAAAAAAAAAAAGAAAGAAGGAAAGAGACTAATCCTATCTTAGAGGCTACACCATCATAATCTCATCTAAACCCAATTACCTTTTAAAGGTTCCACCTTCAAATATCATCACATTAGGGGTTACGGCTTCAACACATACATTTGAGGGAGATACAAACATGTAGTTCATAACAAATATAAAATAAGATTGCTAACATATATAATATATAATACGGTTATATATAGCATAAACATAAAAATAAGTCTTCCAAAAATATTAAATGATTGAGGAAAGAGGATAGATGTAAAACAAAAAGGTTGGTCACGATCATTGATAGTAATTTATGTTGGAATTTCCATATATGGGCAGATGATGTAATTTTGCTACTTGCCCTACTTTATACATATTTAAAACTTTTCTTAAAATCATATTTTAAAACTTTAAAAAAATGTATGAAAAGCAGTCAAAGCAGTACCAGAGGAAGTAATATAGCCTAAAGTATATATATATGAGAAAAGAAGGTATTATGTAAAGAGTGTCCATATTAAAACTTAGAAAAAGAACAACAAATAAACTCTGAAGAAAATACAAGAAGTAAAAATGATATAGATCAGAAATTAATAATATAAAATAGAAGCAATAATAAAGAGAATTAAAAAGACAAATTATTTTTTAAATCTAATAAATTGATTAGTTTCTAGTAAGATTGATGAATCAAACATGAGAAAAATCTTGAATTGTGAATATCAGTGTCAAGAATAAATAAGGCATTACAACAGAGTCTACAGATATTACAAAAAATTAAAAAAATAAAATTATAAAAATATGCTAAAATGTTTAGAAACTTTAGGTTAAATGGGAGACTCTCTAGAAAAATACAACCTATCACATATGACACAAGACGAAAGAACTCCTGAATATTGTATATTATTTTGAATATTTAATACATAATTTCAAAGTTTCCAAATGTTTTACTAAAGAATTATACCAATTATTTAAGAAAGAATTATAGTCAACCTTACAGACAATTTTTCAAAGAATTGATTAATTGGGAAGAACGATTGACTTGTATCATGAACTCAACAAAACCTTTATGCCAAATAGAGTTTATAAAGAATAGAAAATTACTAGTCCCTTTCTTAGTGGATAGTGAGGCAAAAATCATAATTTCAAGAAGATATTGAATAAATAATAAGAAATAAACAGCATCTTCAATTTATTCAAGGACTATATGTTTCATTTGTTATTCAAAAATCAGTCTTTACAGGGCACCAGTGGCTAAGATGGTTAAGTGTCTGCCTTCGGCTTAAGTGATGATCTCGGGGTCTTGGGATTGAGTCCCACACCAGGATCCCTGCTCAGTGGGGAACTGGCTTCTCCCTCTGCCTCTCTCTGTCTCTCATGAATAAATAAATAAAATCTTAAAAAAATCAGTCATTATAATTTGCCCTATCAAAAGGTTAAAGAAAAAAAAAACATATTTTTTCAATAGATACAAATATCCTTATATTTGGTATATGTATGGTATATTTGGTATATATATGGTAAAATTCAACATCCTCTCATAATGACACAAAACTCAGAATGGAAAGGAATTTCCTTGATGTGATAAAGCATATTTTCACAAACTATACATCAAGTTCCGTACAGTGAAACAGAAATTGTTTTTTTAAAGTTCTGGCATCTTACCAGGTCGGGTAAAATCAGCTTAATTTTCCATTTCCAGCATCGGCATTCTGTAGCCTGAGGAGTCTTCTCCTGCTCCAGGAGCCAGCTTTGTTGCCCCTGTGGTAGACCAGATGTTCTAAGGAATAAACAGGCTCCAGGAGTGCCTTTCCCCATGCTGACAGGAGTTGGTGCACACATATCTCACCATAGGCACCTGACGGTTCTGTGGATAACTGCCAAGTTGCATGTCTTCTACTGCCTCCTAGAGCATCTTTCTAGTGAAAAAGTTCCAGGAGCCCACGCAGACATTGGCATCCCTTATTGACTATCTTCCCTTTCCTTCCTTTTCTCATTTTCTCATTTCTCATTTGCACTAGATTCCTCATCTCAGTATCTACGACTAGGGGAATTCAAATGAACTTATAATGTACTTTTTGCAGTTCTGTTTATTTGATAATAATAAATTCCTTTCTAAAAATAATTTTTGCCTTTTTTTTTCCTGCTAGATTTCTCTATTTATTAAAAAAAAATGATGCCTAATATTTTCTGTTTGAAGGAATTTAGAGATTATAAACAAACAAATCACTCAATATAAAAACAACCCATTTTTTTAAAAGATTTTATTTATTTATTTGACAGAGAGGGAAATCACAAGTAGGCAGAGAGGCAGGCAGAGAGAGGGGGAAACAGGCTCCCCACTGAGCAGAGAGCCTGCAAATATTTCTATCTCAGCCTAAAGCCATGCTTTCTTTTTCCCTCTAGTATTTATATATTTTATATATATATATATATAAATACATATATATAATTTTAATACTTAATTTATAATAATTTTAATTCTAGTATAGTTAATATACAGTGTTATATTAGTTTCAGGTATACAACATTCAACTATCCTTTTTTTAAAGATATTTTTATTTATTCATCTGGGAGAGACAGAGTGAGAGCAGGAGTGGAGGTGAAGGGCAGAGGGAGAGGGAGAAGCAGACTCCCCACAGAGCAGAGTGCTCTGTATTGATGTATAGATTTGTTGTACATTGGGCACCTGGGTGGCTCAGTCATTAAGCGTTTGCCCCCAGCTCAGGTAATGAGACCAGGATCCTGGGATCTTTTTCAAAAATATGCAGTTTAGGGGCACCTGGGTGGCTCAGTGGGTTAAAATCTCTGCCTTCAGCTCAGGTCATGATCCCAGGATCCTGGGATCGAGCCCCGCATTGGGCTCTCTGCTCCATGGAGAGCCTGCTTTCTCCTCTCGCTCTGCCTGCCTCTCTGCCTACTTGTGATCTCTGTCAAATAAATAAATAAAATCTTTAAAAAAATATGCAGTTTAAAGTATGATAAATCTACTTATCACAAGACATTTTACCAAGAGAATTTTAATAATCTCATTTAAGAACAGAACATGCAATTTTTTTTTAGCTTTGACAACACATATGATTATAGTAAAGCTTCAAAGCAAAAATAAAACACAGGAAATAAGAAATGAAAGTAAAACTTTAAAAAGCAAACAATTACCCTAACCTAGGCCCACTTCTAGATGTGCTGACTCAATAGTAGATTTTGGATAAACCCTAGGCTTTACATTTTAAGTAAGCTGCATGGATGCAAATGATATAAAATCATAGATTAGAGATACTGTAAAATGTGAAAGTTAGTATATGTGACATCTATTTTTTTCTTTTGTATTTCCACTATTTTTTTTATTTCTATGAGGGACATCCAGAAAGCCCATCTTAGTAAACCATCTAGGCAAGCTAGACACTTTTTTCTTTTCACAGACTTGAAAGATTAGTCTTAGTAAATCAATTACAAATATGCCTTGTAATTTTATAAACACTAATAATAAAAAAACAGATATTTGACTTGCTATTTTGATGCAATGTAGTATTCCTAACAATAAGATTTCCTATTCAGAAGAATCTTTATAATAAAGGCTTGGGAAATCTTTTGTGCATGCGATAAGGATTCTATTAGGAAAGGGCAGAAAAAAATAGACATATAGATAAGCAAATAACTAGACTCAGAGTTAATAAAAGAAAATAATATTCAAACACTTTTACTGAACACTTAGAGAAGATGTAATCATTAATACACATTGAATCCATGATAAAAGAAAAATACCACAACTGGTTAAAGCCAGTGGTTTACAATTCTGATTATTTTCAATATACTAAGTTTTGTGGGTTTTTTTAAACTATCAGTGCTCATACCCCAACTTTAAGTATTTGTACCTCATTGGTCTAGAGTGGGGTCTAAATATTAGTATATTTTTTCATTCTTCAGATGATTCTAATATGTTACCTCAGTTAAGAAATATTTTGCCACAGGCGTAAAAACTCTCTATTTGAGTAAGAACTTTGAAAACTGGTCATATTTCAAGAACTATACAGCCTGATTAAAAGTAATAAGGGGATTTCACAATAGATTCAACAGTAGAGAAGTTTGAGATAGTTAATTAATCTCAATCTGACCCTTGGTGTTGACTTTTTTCCCTTACTACTGACTTGTGTATAGTATAACAAAATATTTATTAAATATAAACTCTATTAGGACACCCGGGTGGCTCAGTAGATTAAGTCTCTGCCTTAGGCTCATAATCTCAGGGTCCTGGGATCGAGCCCCACATAGAGCTCTCTGCTTAGCAGGGAGCCTGCTTCCCCCTCTCTCTCTGCCTGCCTCTTTGCCTGCTTGTAATTTCTCTCTCTCTTTCTGTCAAATAAATAAATAAAAATCTTTAAATAAAAATGTATGCTCTATCTAGATAGCTTTGTTGAGTATCACATGTGAGAATAAGATGAGTCAAACTAATTCCTTGACTCCACGGAGATTTTAATCAAGGGCAAAGTTAGACATGCAACCAAGCAATCAGCCAACATATATGTAGTGATTGATTACTATGTGTGAGGTCTTTTACCAGAGGCTGGGAGGCACCACAATGAATAAGAGATTAAATTCCAGTGGATTTAATCCAAATGGATAAAATATGCAAGTAAACAAGTGTAGACACAGTGAGTTCAGATTCTGGTAAGTTATACAGGTAATGTAATGAAGACTGACTGGATAGAGGGTTATTTTTCATGGGGTACTGAGAAAAGCTTCTCATAAAGGTCCTGTCTGAACTGCAACAAGAATGAGAAAAAAGAAACTGGCTCTATGGAGATATAATAAGAAAATACTTTTTAAACAGTAAGAATAGCCTCATAAAATATAACCCAGAAAAGAGCCTGGCACAGCCTATGAACACTGAGGATGGTACAGATGGAGTCTACCGAAGAAGAGTAAAAGGGAAAGATTTGAAAAGACGTCAGCAAAGTAACCAAAAATCAATCAAGTAGTGGTTTTAAGCTGCAGTAAAGAAGTTTTATTTGTTTTATTTTGTCTTTCCTCAATGGCAATGAAAAGATCTTTCCAGTTCCAAGCAAGGAAGTGACATGATCTGATTTATAATGTTGAATGGTTACTGTGGCTTCTGGGCAGAAAAGGGATTATAAACCAAAAGTGAAAGTAGAGAACACAGGTAGGAGATTATTGCCATAATCCAGGGAGAAATGATAAGCCTATTACAAAGCATAATGAAATAAGAACTTACATGGAAGGAAAACCTGCATCACTACGAATGCAGAAAAAATATTTATCAAATTTACAGCCTATACCAATCTAGAAAACAGAACTATTAGTTGGTTCATTATTTTACTAAGTTTTTTTTTTCTAAATTCCATCTAGTTGATAAACTCATTATTTTAGATTTTGAAGGCAAATTAAACAATGATTTAATATACTGGTTCTGAAAGTGTTTCATAGCTTTGTACCAGTCTGGGTGTTAGTGTCATAAGATGAAGACTGATGCCATGGTCTGAATTTAGATTTTATAAAAACATAGTGAGAATAACCTGGGGATTTTTAAACATGGGATTTACATGATTTGATTTCTGCTTTAAAAAGCCCAGAGAAGGAAAAAAAAAACTAATGAGAAAATTATTGTCTTTTGAAATTATTAATTAGAGGATGCAACTTCACTGCTTAGAACCCTTAAATCCAGATAAGAGATGATGTTATCACAGGCAGTTCTGGAGAGAGTGAGAAATGATAAGATATATTTTACAGAAAGATCCAAATGGATCAGAGGTAGGAAATGAAGAAAAGAGGGAACTCAAAGGTAATGCCTGGAGTTTTATACTAAATAACTGGATGACTGCTAATGCCCTAAACTGAAGTGCATAAGACAGAGAAACATTTTTTAGGGAGAAATAAAGAATCCCATTTCATTGTTAAGTTTTTAAAGCCCTAAGGATCAAGTGGAGATGGTAAGAATTGGACACAGAGGGGATCAAGATGTAGGGATCGGAGATGTAGGTTAAAGCCATAGGCCTGAAACAAATCCTCCAGGGTGGAAACAGAGACCATGAGGAGGGCTCAGGACTATCCCTAGAGTACCCTAATAGTTAAGAAAGGGTGAAGTATCAGCAAAGAAGTCTGAAAAACCAGAAATTCAGAGGATAAAATTATTTCAAAAGCCTGTAATAATAAAATGTATCAGATGCTGGTAAGATATAAATAAAACTTGTAAATTCCCCGTCCAAGAACAGAAACTGAGTAAGAATTAATTAAAGATGTTTCAAAAGGATTGTTGCTTAATACATAAGGTGAACACAAATTGCTTGAGTTAAGATGAATCCACTGCTGATGACAATGAACCTAAACATCTCAGTAGTGGTTGAGGACCTCTGCTGTATTTAGTCACTCAGGGACACAGAAGCTTTCCATTTAGTGGCTTCTGTGGATCATTTGTATCCAGACAGCAAGCAGAAGAGAGGAGACAGAGAAAGAGAGGAGGGGAGGAGGAAGAGGGAGAGAGAAGAGGAGAATAAATGAGGGCTTTTTAAGCTTTTAACTACTTTGGCTAGAAAATGATACATCATTCTTACCCACTTCCCATTGAAAAGGACTCATCAATATGGCAGTAGGGTAAGACATTTCATTTATTTGGTGTGTACTGCAACAAGAAGTGAATCCAGTGCTCCTAGCCAGTCTCTGTCATGTAAATATTTTTTGAAATCCCTTCAGTATCTCAAATTTATTCCATAAAAATATTGGAACATAATTCCATTGATCATTTTGGTCAGTACATTAATTCAATACATGTGATCTCTTTGCTTCCCTTCACCAATGACAGGCATCCGTAATTATGCTACTGTATTAAATGATTTGCTTTGTTAACTAAATTTACCAGATGCTTTAGAACTCATTTAATGCACAGATAAAATACAGTTACTACCTTTGTATCAGACATATATCTCATTCAAACTGTCCTTTATATCATAAAAATATAGTACGGTAAAAAGAATATTATATATGAGTTCTATAACACCATTGCTTTTCCATAATCATATTGTATTTGTCACATTAGAATACTGCCTTCAAGTCTACATATTTATTTCAACTAAATATATTATGTGGGGCGTCTGGGTGGCTCAGTCATTAAGCGTCTGTCTTTGGCTCAAGACATAATCCCAGAGCCCTGGGATCCAGCCCCACATCTGGCTCCTTGCTCAGCCGGAGGCCTGCTTCTCCCTCTTCCACTCCCCGTGCTTATGTTCCCTCTCTCACTGTGTTTCTCTCTATCACATAAATAAAATCTTTTAAAAAATAAAACAAAATAAAATGCATTATGTCATAAGCTATTAATAGTAAACATATTTATTTTAACAGTAACATTATGTTCTATATAGTCAATTTAAAAATTCATCACATTATGAGAAATGTGATGAATGGTAAGTAAGAACAGAGCTAGAAGAGATTCTATTGGTTAATGGACACTTAAATTACAGTTTTTAATAAAACTGCTTTCATATTCAATATTCAATAAGTTGCTTCCCTGTTAATTGCTCTAATAACAAATTAGACAAATTAAAAATAATGTATCTGCTGACTCCCAGTTGCACATCACTAGATATATAAATTGTGACAATTTTAGCATGCAGCACATCATTACTCTGAATTATGTTATTTGAAAAGAGATATTTTTTAATTGTCACTGTTATAATGGTATGAATTGTCCTAAAAATAACTGGTAGGTGAACAACGACACTACTGACCTGCTGAGAATGCTTTGAATAGTTATATCTCACACTAAAAGAATTAGCTTCAGCTGTTCTAATAGCAGCCAGTCTTTCCCACACCATTTTAAAAAATAATTAGCCAAAGTAGCAGAGATAACCTATACCTATAAGCAACATTATATATTATGAACTAATTATATCTAAACTAATATTGATCAGTCTCATTAGTAACATGTTTGTATCAATCATGTCAATTATTAGAAATAGCAAAAGACTGTAGAATGGGCATATATAGATTAGCTGATGTACTGCTCTTCACTTTTTTTCTGACCCTAAATTCAACTTCAATCAACTTAGTGATGGAATGGCAAATATTCACTCAGTCAGCTATTACTATTTCAAAATACTTAGAGAGTTCAAAATTAAGCAGTTTATTTGAAAAACATTTTATTTGAAAAATTTGTCCGCAAAGTAAATTAGCCTACTATACACAGTTTTCTATGTCAATTTAAATATATCTGTTTATACCCAATATGTATGCCTGTGTGTAAAAATGTACATACACACAATATATATGTACATATTTAGAAAAATGTGTGTGTTGTGTATGCATATGCAT
The DNA here is from genome assembly GCF_963455335.1 of Martes martes. Classification (NCBI taxonomy): domain Eukaryota; kingdom Metazoa; phylum Chordata; class Mammalia; order Carnivora; family Mustelidae; genus Martes; species Martes martes. The sequence goes on from NC_137902.1 coordinate 60,489,461, forward strand.
ATACATATGTGTGTGTATTCAAATAAGGAACATAAAAATGCAAGGATATATTATCACAGAGGATTGGGTTAAACAGAGATCAAATGACATTGCCATGGTAACTGTCACCTAAAATTTCATGAAATTACAAATTAAATGTGAGGAAAACAAATACATTTAGAGCAACAGGAAAATATAAAACAGTATCATTAAAAAATAGCCAAAGATAGAAGGGAAATAAGATCAGATATTCAGCTATTTAAAAAACTGAAGGTAGAATGGAACAAATGCATTAAGGATAAAATGCATTGAGGATAAACTTCTTTGCATTTAAGCAAGCTAGAAGCCTAGCCCAATTCATATAAGAAGAGCCAGAGGGCCCTTTTGGAAAAAACAAACTGGTTGACTTCTCTCTCCTGGATTTGTGCTAAGCAATAACTAAAACTGTCATTAACCTAGAGGTTAAGCAATTAGTGTGGAAATTGGAGCAGTAGAATCAAGAGTGTGTCTCCAATACTGCTAAGTAGGTAACAACTATCCTGAAATGACATCACCAAGAAATCAAAGCTTAAATCGGGTAGCATATCTTACTATTACTCTTACTCCACTATAGATTGAACTGACAAGTAAGTTATAATTATCACTTTCAAACATTATGCAATTATGAATTATAAGAGAACAAAACAGTAAAAGACAGGTACCAACCAGACAACAGAACTAATGCTTAAAAGAAAAAAGGATTTGTAATGTAAACAACTTAATGATAGAATAAATACCAATTTTATCCAAATTAATCACCTGCCTCAAACCTCATATAAAAATCAGTGTAAGATGGAATGTGAGCAATGTGTGAAATACAAAGCAATAAAGCTTCTGGGTAAAAATATCAGAAAATATATTAATGATTACGGGATAGGCAATGATTATTTAAATGGGATTCAAATATAGCAACGGTAAAGAAAAAGTTGATATGGCAGTCTCAATCTAAATTAAAAATGTTCTCATCAAAAGATGCAATTAATAGAGTTAAGAGGCAAGCCAATGGAGCGCCTGGGTGGCTCAGTGGGTTAAGCCTCTGCCTTTGACTCAGGTCGTGGTCTCGGGGTCCTGGGATCGAGCCCCACATTGGACTCTCTGCTCAGCAGGGAGCATGCTTCTCTCTCTCTGTCTGCTTGTGATCTCTGTCTGTCAAATCAATAAATAAAATCTTTCAAAAAAAGAAAAAGGCAAGCCAAGTTTTTTTGTAATGATATTAGAAGTTCTTTGTATCACGATATTAGACAAAGAAACTGTATCTGAACACTCCAAGAAATGTTACTGATCAATAAGATAACCTAGCAAAAATGAACAAAATTTTGGAGAGACACATAACCAAAAAAGATACCTAAATGGCCAATAAGTTGTCCACCATCATTAATCACCAGAGAAAAAGTAAAACTTCGATGGTACGCTTCTACACCTGTCACCAGATTGACTAAAAGGAAAGAGGAAACTCAAGGTTTGAACAAGTACTACTCTCATCCTCTGCTGGTATTATCTTTTAAAGACAAACACACCAAAAAACCTATGACCCAGGAATTCCATCCTTACTATATACTCATGAAAAGATCTAGAAATGCATACATATGTTCAGGGATAAGTTATTGATGATAGTTCATTTTGCATCTTTTTTTTTTCTACAACCAAATATTAAGTGGAGAAAAATTCTGGTGAGGAGGAAAAGTATAATTTGGATATTTTGAAGATTTTGAATTACCTTCTTTTTAGAATATCAGTACAGAAACATATCTTTCTAGTATCTCACTGCTAAAGTACTTGCTCTCTCTCTTCCCCCGTCCTTTCTCTTGCCTGTTACTTACAGACACAGCCTACAAAGCAAAGACTTGTTAAGCTATCACTCACTTTGTAGTCAACCATTAAAACTACCAGTGAAGAATATGATTTTACCTTATGGTATTAGACAGGGTTTCACATGATTATGGAAGTTGACAAATTTCTCTATATTCCCTCCGCAAGCTGGAGACCCAAGAAAACCAGTCATGTAATTCAGCCTAAATCCAAAGGCATGAAAACCATGGGAGCCAATAGTTTAAATCCCAGTATAAGGGCCAGAGAAAATGACAACACATGTCCCCACTCAACCAGGCAGGAAGGAAGCAAAATGGGGCAAATATTTTCTTCCCCTTCTTTGTTATTCTGTTCAAACCTTCGATGAATTCACTAATGCCCACATTGGGAAAGGCAGTATTCTTGACTAAGTTCACTAATTCAAATGATTATCTCGTCTGGAAACACCTCACAGACACACCCAGATAGAATGTTTAATCTATCTGGGTACCCCAGGGCCAGTCAAGTTCACATAGAAACTCTGTCATCATACTTACTACAGTACAATGGCTTAGCATAGTGTCTTGAATATTTTACTGAATGAATAAATATTTGTTGAATAAAGCATTTTAAATTTAGTACTTATAAAATAAGATATTCTTTAAAAGGGGGACGGTGCCTGTGTGGCTCAGTCTGTTAAGTGTCTGCCTTCTGCTCAGGTCATGATCCCAGGGTCCCAGAACTGGGCTCCACATAGGGCTGTCTGCTCAGTGGGGATCCTGCTTCTCCCTCTACCTTTGCCCCTCCCCCTGCTTGTCTGCTCTCTCTTTCTCTGTTTCTCTCTCTGTCAAATAAATAAAAATCTTAAAAAAAGAAAGAAAAATAAAAGCAGGGGAGTGGTTATCATAAAAGTCAAATAGTGTTTACCTCTGGGAGAAAGGAGAGTCTTAAAATTAAAAAAAAAAAAAAAGGAGAGTCTTATAATCAGAAAAGGGAACATGAAGACTTTTTGAGATGCTGGCAGTGCTCTATTTTTTGATCTGGGGTAGTTTCATGTATATTTGCTATAAATTATCTGTTAAACTATACATATGTTTTCTATATTTGTGTTATATTTTGTAATAAAAAATGTGAAATTTTTTTAGAGCCAGGTCTTGTGTTTTATTTTTTTAATTCCAGTATAAACAACATATAGTGTTATACTAGTTTCAGGTGTACAACATAATGATTCATCAATTCTATACATTACTAAATGTTAATCATGAGACTATACTCTTAATGCTTTTATTTCACCCATCCCCCACTGACCTCCTTGCAAGTAACCATCAATTTGTTCTCTGTAGTTAAGGGTCTGTTTGGAGGGAGGTTGTCTTTTTTTAGTTCACTCACTTGTTTTGTTTCTTAAACTCTACATGGAGTGAAATCATATGGTATTTATCTGTCTTTGACTGATTTATTTTACTTAGCATTATACGTTCTAGATCCATCCATATTGTTGCGAATGGCAGGATTTCATTCTTTTAGCTGAGTGATATTCCAGTATGTGTTCATCTCCTTTACCCATTCATCTATCAATGGGCACGTGGGTTGCTAAAAATGTGAAAAATTTTAAAACCCAGAAATAAAACATAGGATCTACAGAAAATTTTAATATATGACAGAAGAGGAATTTCAGTTCAGTGGGATAAATTGTTCAGTTCAGTTCAGGATGGATGGATGGATTGATTATTTAGTAAGAATTACTGGCACAAGTGTCAATCAACCAAAATAAAATTAAATATCTTTATGTATAAAAATAAATGTCAGATGGATTTTTAAAAACTGAATGTAAACATTTAAATATTAAAAATCTTAGAAGAGAATCTAGGAGACAATACATACCACCTATGGTGTAGGGAATATTTTTCCAACTAAAAGTGGAAACTGAGAAGCTATAAAAGAAGCGATATATATTTGAATATATATACACTTTAAAAACTGTTTCACAAGGACTGTCTGGGTTGCTCAGTCTGTTAAGCATCTGTCTTCTCCCAGGGTCCTGGGTTTGGGCCCCACATCAGACTCCCTGCTCAGCCTCTCTGCCTGCCACTCCCCTGGCTTGTGCTGTCTCTCCCTGTCAAATGAATAAATAAAATGTTTCAAAAAATAAAAAATAAAATAAAATTAGTACTTATGGATAGATGTGGAAAAACTTTCAAAGCCGAAGTTATAAAGTGAACACTTATTTTAGTGAGCTTGGCTTTCTATTCCGGGCTTTCTCCTTTCTCTGCTTATTTCTTTAAAAGTATTGCACAAATGCCCAAACCCTGGCTTTCTGTGTCTACCAATAATATCTAAAAGCTTGCTTTTATTAACTGTATGCTTGTGATGGAGCACCAGTTTTCTTTTTCAGGGTATCTCCACTACGCTTGTGATCTTGACATGCTTGTCCCAAATAGGTGAGCAACCCCATCACAACACAAGATGTTATAGAAGTCATTGGTCACTTCAATAATGATGAACTCACAATGTTCATACTTCTCAAATTACCTTTAGGAGAGTCAGTTTCACTTTATTTTTTATAATTTTTTAACTATCATGGATTGATACAAGATGTGGTACATATATACTCAGCCATCAGAAAAGATGAATACCCACCATTTGCATCGACATGGATGAAACTGGAAGGAATTATGCTAACTGAAGTAAGTCAAACAGAGAAAGACAATTATCGTATGGTTTCATTCATTTGTTGAACATAAACATAACATGGAAGACTGTAGGGGAAGGGAGGGAAATCTAAAGGGAGAGAAGTCAGAGGAGAAAAACCATGAGAGACTACGGACCCTGGGCAAGAAACAGGGTTTCAGAGAGAAGAGGGTATAGGGTGGGATAACAGAGTAATGGGTATTAAGGAGGGCAAATGTTGTGATGAACACTGGGTGTTATATGCAACTAATGAATCACTGAACACTACATCAAAACTAAATGCACTATACAGTGGCTAACTGAACATAATAAAAAAAAGAAAAAGAAATATTAGGAGAATAACATATTTGAGTGTCATGACAATGAAAAATCACTCTAAAAGTTTCTAAATACTGCCTCTTTTCCTACTTCTGCTTTTATAGATTAGTTAATGACCAGTTTGAAGACACAGGTTGGTAGACCACCCTTTGAGTATTGGTGCTCTAAATTACTCGGGAGAGGGTAAAGATCAAGATCTTAACACACACACAAATGGTACAATGAAATTAGAGTTATTTGGGGAGGCTTTATATAGGAGTTATTTGCAAATGTGTGGGCAAAGAATAGAGAAAAGTTGAAAGATAACAACCAGAATTTCTATTATAGACAGGAATTCTTCGTTTCATGCAAGTTATATTAAACAAGATCTCATAGCAAATCAACTCTGATTTAAGATTTAAACTCTTCTGACTGAACCCAAACAAAATAGATGATCTTCTGAGAAGTTTTAACTGGACACCTACATATAAAAATGAGTGATGAGAGATGACTTAACCTATGAATAAGTATAAAATAACAGAATATAGGCTAAATGCCTAAGTACAAAGAGACTAAGGGAGAATGATCAGAAGAAAATGGTGAAAAATTAGTGAAGCTACTCAACTTATACCTGCTCTTGAAATTATTCAGTTCCAAAGCATGTCAGAAAGTAAGCACTGAACACATTACTGAGAAGTACTGATACGGTAATTCGTGGCATTAGGAAAGTCATCAAGGTATGACTGGCAATTTGTATTTGGAAGAATCCAAAGATTCCCTCAATGAACACTAAGGGTGTGTGCTGAGAAATAATGTGAGAAGATACAGAAACAGCTCTTGCTACTTACAAACTTGCAGAGCAACAGATCACAGACTATATTGTTTCCTTTTTATTCGTTTATATTTATTTGTTTATTTGTTTGTTTGTTTAATTTAAATTCAATTAGCCAACATATAGTACATCATAGTGTTTCCTAATGTGTCACCAGCAGAAGGACTCTCTTCAGGTACACATGTATTGACATCTTTTCTGTTGACAAATAGTAAAAAAAAAAAGAACTATGCAGGTTTCATATTCAAATAAATCAGAGAGAATAGAAAATCGTTAAGCTCCCACTTTAATAATTAGCTAAGGAGATTTATTCTGAGCTTTCATGAAGCCTTTAAAAGAAGTATATTAAAAAGTAGAATCATCACCTTTCAAGGTTTACCATTTTCCATCTGTCACTCTGTCATGAATACCTCTTCATTTATATTAATTTTGCAAAATTAGACAGAAAGCATTTGTTGTGGATAATAGTGTCTGTCTCAGTTTGTCAGCCAAAATGTAAAATAAACCTGAATATGCAGTTAATTGAGATTTAATAAGAATTGCATGTTGGTTAAATAATAAATCATAAGAACTTGAATCAAAGCCTTTTACCAGGCAAGTACATAATGAACCTTAAAATGGATTAATATTCCAGTGCCGAGGATTCGCAGAAACCCATTAGGCAAACACACCATCATTTATTCTAGTTAAAAAAATATAAAAGTTTTGCCAGGTTTCTCAAATACAAATGTATGTGAGGAGGTAGCCCTTCCTTTCTGCAGTTTACTGGTTCAAAACCAAGCATAAATTGTTATAGTGTTTGTTACACTAAATTCCAAAAAGTAAAGTTTCACTTATCAGACTACACACACTAAGCTACTGAGTTTATTATGTTATAGAAGTCCTATAAATAAAAATTACATATTTAAATATATTTTATTTAATTTATGAAGTCTTTTCATTTTAGCTCCTTTAAGACTACTTATGCACACCTACTCTCAAGATATGTTACTCCATGAGGTGCCTGGGTGGCTCAGTGGGTTAAAGCCTCTGCCTTCGGCCCAGGTCATGTTCTCAGGGTCCTGGGATCGAGCCCCGCATCAGGCTCTCTGCTCAGCAGGGAGCCTGCTTCCTCCTCTCTCTGCCTGCTTCTCTGCCTACTTGTGATCTCTGTCTGTCAAATGAATAAATTAAAAAAAAAAATCTTTAAAAAAAAAAAAGATATGTTACTCTTTTCCTAAGAAAATAGTGAATTGTGTAGAACAGCATTTTAAGGTGTGTTAGTTGAATGACTTTTAACCTTTTTTCCCATCTTCAGTAGTTGCTGCTTCATGTCCTAAGTGTGCATCTATCAGTCAAATTGTGCTTCTATAATACATGTTGGTGAATTAATAAATGAATGTAACTGTTTGCATAAGACACTCTAACATATTTCCCATCACAGTGTTTTATTAACTTTAAAAAGTTCAAATCATAATGTTTAAACATATTGGAACATTTTAAAATGTAACTACACATAAAGCCAACCAGGTGATATTACAAATTATGTGTTTTCCATTAGACTCCATAGTCTGCAAGTTAATTTTGTTAGACCAATGTACCCACACCATCAACAAAAATATTCATCATCATTATCACTTTTCAGCTGGCAGAAATTAGTAGCAGATGTTATGGAAGTTTTCCATGTTTATATTCAGAGATGTTCAACATTCCCCTGTGAATTCAAACTAGGAAAACACAATGAATCATGTCCCTGCAGTCATAGCAAACCATATTTTGCATCATAATAACCGTTTGTCTAATGGAAACTCATCTCCAATTTGTTTCCCCTCAAAGGTAAGGAAGCTAAAGAACAGTTGGATCTCAATAAAAATTGTTCTTCATATTGCTCAGACTAAAAAATAAAAATGTTTTGTTATATTATATATAAGATTCTGCAGCACCCAATAAAATTACCAGATCTTTCTCTTGTACCATTTCATTGTTCAACTTATATATTTAAGAAATAGTTACATTTTTTAAGGTTTATACTCTTTTATTACCACTCCTTTAAAATTAATGAAGATGATTTATTTTGTTTTTAAAGAAATAGCTTTTTCAAATACAGTATAAAACAGGCCAAGTAAACATTACAAAAGGGCAAAAATAATTCAATACTGGAATGTTTTGAAACACCTAAAATGAGCTTGTAAGAACAATTTCACGTTGCACTTAGTATTGAATTCATTCAAAGCAAAGCCAAAAAGGAGCTCATCTTATAAGCATAAACATATTTCTAATATCAATTTTGAGAAGAAATTGCTGCATACGTCTTGATATAAGAGAATATGAATAATGTGTTAGATGACATTTGGAACAGAGTTAGCAGTAGAAATAAAAGCACTTTCTTAAATTATATAACTTATATCAACACTGATAAACACTGAGAAAATGACATTTAATTATAAACCCTGAAGGCATTGGAAGCAGTGAGGGGTTAGACTGGATATATAAATTTTTGGTCCTGCTAGTAAATAGAACAATAGAGAGCTCTAATTAGGAAGTTTTAGAACAGTTTCCCAAGATTACTTGTTGTCACTAAGATGCTCTGTGATAGACACAGTGTTTCTTACTTCAATAATATTGGGAGTCTTGGGGCACTTGGGTGGCTCAGTGGGTTAAGCCTCCGCCTTCAGCTCAGGTCATGATCTCAGGGTCCCGGGATCGAGCCTTGCATCGGGGTCTCTGCTGAGCAGGGAGTCTGCTTCCCCCTCTCTCTGCCTGCCTCTCTGCCTCTCTGCCTACTTGTGATCTCTCTCTGTCTGTCAAATAAATAAATAAAATCTTAAAAATAATAATAATAATAATATTGGAAGTCTTCACATACTGTCTGATCATCTAAATTTTCATAATTCATATTAATATATCAATACCTATGAGAAGTCCTGCCACAAACAAATTTGGTTGTATAAGTAAACTTTGTAATTTTTAAAATTATTTAACCACAAAACTCACTTTTTGTGGCAGCCTTTACACAAGTGATGTATTGTTTAAGTAATATTCCAGAGAACAGGTTTTATAATTTTCTGATACAGCAGGATTGATAACTGGCCTTTTTCTAAATAAAGGAATTCAACTAGAACATTTAACTATAATGACTGGTTGTCGTTTCATAGTTGTTTTTTTCTAATAGGTGCCCATCAGTTCAATATTTTTCACATTGATTAAGAAGCTTTATACAATGTATATATGAGATACAAACGGGACAGGTGGTAGGGAAATTTAGAACTGAATTCTAACCTAAATGAAAGGTCAATGTGTTTCTACCTAAAGTTGAACCACAGGGTTCTGTTAGGAAGAACTTAGTTTAAAAAGAAATAAATAAAAAGTGGTCTTTGAATTTGCTTAAATCTTTTCAAGGGGAAAAAAAAAAAAAAAACACAAAAAACAAAAACCTATTCCAAAGTATCTTAGGTTGAATTCCCTAGAATTGGAAGCTGATGTGGGGAGTTTTGTTCAAGTGCTCTGTAAACAAGTGAGAAAAGCAGGACGGGGTGGTGCAAAAAGTTCAACAAAGATGGCTTTTTAATGAAGAACTCCAGCCTCAGTCAGTACAAACTACCTGCCAGTGGCTTTATAATATGTTTTGGAGGTGAAGTGGAGAGAGTATGGCTAGGTCAATTATCTGGAGAAGAGTGAAGCTATACATGGTCAAGGGCTAATACTCATTGCCTGTTAAAAGGTGGGAAAGGAATGGGAGGGGTGCCCACAGCAACTACTACAGGTGTCTTTAAGCCTGTTAAATTTAGAAAAGTTAGCAGTCGTAAAAAATAAATAAATAAATAGTGCTATTGGCAGTCATTAACAATGCAAAGCTTGGAAAATGATTTATAAAACAATTGTCTAAATCTAAGTAATCTTCAGTTTCTCACACGCAACATGTTTTTACACTTGTACTCAAATGCCGCAGGGTTAAATACATTCTACAGACTGAATTCTAAGCCAATCAGCCACATATCCCGACTAGGACTGAGTCTCCATCCCACTATTTCCTAGACAGTAAAGGGCATGCACATCTTTTTAGGAGCTATCTTTAAAATCTCTTTTTCACTCCACATATCCCATCTATAACCAAGTTCTCTTGTTTTTGCTCTGAAATATCTCTTAAATCCATTTCCCTTCATTGCTTTGCTACAAAATGCCATACAAAGTACCACCATTTCTAGCTGAAATTATGAAAAATATCTTGTGTGCTTTACTGCATTTGGTCTTAACCTCCTTTAATATATTTCTGTGTTGCATCTAGAGCTACCTTCCTAAAGCAAATGTAATTATATATTCTTCCTTTGTAAATCTACCACTGCATGGCCTTTGTTCTCAAGACAAAGAACCAAATCATTAACATGGCCCAAAGGGTTATGTGGAATTAGTCTCCTTCCTATATTTATACCTCTTCTACTTTTTTGTTTTGTTTTGTTTTGTTTTGTTTCCCTTTCTTTGTGTAGCTTAACCACTCTGGCTTTCCTTTCAAGTCCTCATATACTGCATAGGCCCTTCTGTTTCGCGGTATTCATACATATCCTTTCCAACTACCTGGCATTCTAATTCTCTACTCATGAATCCAAACACACACACACACACACACACACACACACGTGTGCAGGGGCATGTGCACACATTCGTCCACCATTGCACTTTTGGAAGTTAACTCTTTAGTGTTTTTCATATCTCACTTATTTTTTAATTTAATTTTTTTTTTAAGTGTTCCAAAATATCTCATTTAAATCATCAGTTTCTCAAGGAAGATACCAGAGATCTCCTTTCCACCCACTCACATTTTCTTTGCTTTACCTCCATCCAAATTCTGACTACATTTACCCTAAAATATTCACTTCCTTGAAGATGGGAGAAGGTGGGAGATGCTGCTAGAGATACTCCGCTATCACAATAGCATAACCTACAAGTCTGAGAGAGTTAATGTTTCACCAAAAAACCATCAACCAGTGCTCCACCCATTGTTTCAGAAATAGATAATTCTGGGTCCATGCTCCTGGTGAGGAGGGAAGAAAGGCTTGTTTTCAAAGAAGTGAACAGATATACAATACATCTTTGTATTGGGTTTATCTTCTTGCTTTGCTTCAATCTCATTGATCATTTGCTCCTGTTCTCTGGCATCACTGTCCCAAAGTAAATCCTTTATGTTGGTCTCCAATTTTTGAGGTAGACCTCAGGCTAAGAGAGCAGTGCCAGTGTAACTCTTGAAAGCGGCCCTTCAGGTGAAATGCTGTAAATGAGTCACTCCATCTCACACAACAACATGAGCAGCATGACTGTGGTGAGTTGGGTAGTGATAAAAATTAACTATGCAATAACTTCACATTATAAGACTCTCCCTGATGGCGGTTGGGGTGAAGGAAGCTTAGGAGATGATAAAGCCTGATAAAGTAGTGGTGGCCCCTGAATAGCTAGAACCATCTTACCAGACATACATCCACATTGCCTATTCTATATCTCTAGTGGCTATTTAATAAACGTCACGCTATCCATTTTTATATCTTTTTAGAATTCTCTGCCCATCCACACAAAATCCGTCAACACTCTTATCAGCTTTCCTGAGAAAGATATCAAAAATCCGACTACTTTTCATGATATACTATCCTAGTCCAAACCAAGCATCATTGCTTCTCTGTATTAGTGTGTCATAACTGGCCCCCAATTTCTGTCTTTGACCCCTATACATTTTATTTTACATGTAGATGCCACTTTGACTATCTTAGGCACAGATCAACTTACGTCACTTCTTTACTCAAAACTGTCCAACTTACCTTCACTTTGTTCCATGCAAGTCCTTATTATTGCCTAAATGGCTGCACAAGTTCCAATCCTCACTAATTCTCTGACCTCAAGATTTATAATTCTTCCCATGCTCAAGCTCCCCTAACTATACTTGATTTTTTGCTGTTCCTCATAATGTCTAAATGGCTCACTCGCTTCTCTTCTTTTATATCATTGGTATTACCTTTTTTAAAAAATGACACCCTTCAATAGCACTGTTCTATACCACGTTACTCATTTAATGTTGTTCTTAACACTTATAATCACGTCTGTATATTTGTTTATGGCCTGATTAGTTCTAATATAATGTTCATTCTTAGAAAGTAAAATCCTCATTTCCCTCAATGTTTGTCCCTAGTACTGAATGGACGCCTGAAAGACAGTATGTGTTAAAATATATATATTTGATAGAATCAGTCAATGCTGGTTCAGCTAAGCCAACATAATCCTTTTCACTTTATTTAAATATATGTCAAGAACACTAGACAGATGCCTTTTCGCTTTCCTCTCTGTCTTTCTTAAAGTGTTGGAATACCTATATCATATATATGTATAAAAAGAAATATATATAGCTTTACATGTTATATTCTATGTGTGTATTTTGTACTACTTGGTGACCTTTTCTTTTTTCCTATTCTTTGATCTCCTAGATAAAACAGTGATTGGAGAAGATATTTAACAAATGGTACTAAATGACATATATATACATATGGTAAAATGGTTACCATTGTGAAAAACTATCAAGTTTACTTGAATCAATAATGATGCTCTATCCAAATAAGAATGCTTATTATACTGTTTGCAGTAAAGTTTCACTCGATAAAATTTTATTGTGGAAAATTGCTCTAATACAAAAATTTAAATCAACATTATAGCAGATTACTTCATTTCATTTATGGAAGCACTGAAATGTCCAATAGGATTATGATATTAAATTCCTATGGCTGGATCTAAAAGCTATCCATTATGTGCTTCCATCTCATCTCCCATTTCACATTCTTTTAAAGTATAATACTAGGATCAGTTTTACCAGTGAAGAAAAGCCCATTCCCTCATGCTTCTCCTTTTGGATTGTGTTCTCAAATAACAGAAAGCCATTTCTTCTCCCCATAACCTGCCCAAAGATATCCATCATACAAAGTCTAGCCATGGATCCGTCTTTCCTCTGAAGCCTTTTCTGATTCAGTGATAATATTCTGATATGGACTGGTATGCTTTAGGTTACACAGCTAGTCAATTAATTCATCTTACGTGTTCAACTTTGATTTCAAGTTACTGATTACTATTTGTCTAATGTCTTAAGTTACAATGTAAACTATTTGAGAGCCAAAACCACAATGCTCATAGCACTGATAAATGATTTTCCCCCAAAAGTGATATAAATCTGATAATGGTAACTGAATGAAGTAGGGGTTTATTTTCTTTATACTGTAAGCATGTTGTAGGTCAGAAACTCAAGCTATGAATTGTGTCCTAATATCATTAGTATCCTAGGCTCCTTCAATCTTGCCTTTCCATAATCCTTACTGCCTTGGCTTTTCATTCTGATTATTGCCTTATGATTTCGAGCACATATTCCAGTAAGACAAAAAGAAAGAAAGAATGCAGCAACTAAAGCACTTTTCCTAGAGCAACTTCTCTGTATATTGAGAAGAAAATCATCTCAATGGACATTTGGCCTGATAATATTGACAAAAACTGTAACTCACCCACTCTTACTGCATTTCTAACAAGCTTATAGATGTGATCCCTGAACCACACTGAGTAGCAAATGTTATACTATATATTTTTTAAGTATGCTGTCAACTGAGATCTGTCCAGTTTCATATAAAGGCCCTGCCTCTTATCTAACTGAGTGGTCCTGGGCAATATTTTTAACTGTCTATTTCCCCATCTATAAACTTGAGCTAACAATAGAACTAATTTTATAGGTCTTTAAGAAAATTAAATTTTACAATCCATATGAAGCACTTAACATAATGGCTATCCCAACAGAAGTATTCAATGACTTTTTAGCAATTACTGATATTTGTACTGTTATAACCAGAAGCTAGCACTTTCCACGGTGCCTTCCATGATATATTCAAAGCTATTCCCTATAAAACATAATAATAATTTTGGAGAAAAAAACTGAGTTACATAGATTTAACCAAATCAAAGCATTTAAGAAGCTCAATCACAGATAGACCTTCTGAAGTTTGAAATTTACTAATTCGATCTGTGAATTTCCAAGGAGTACCTCATTTAGCATTTCACAAAACTATAGACCAATTAAACTATTTTTATAAGTGGAGCCCAAGAAATTGGTGTAGAGCCATAATACTGTCAAGCTCCTTCCTAGTCTAAATGACAATCCTTCCTAAATTTGTTCTGGAAACTGCCTTCATGATCATATTTAGCAATTCTGCATTAGAGTCTAGTCTCAGGGCAAAGTTAAAGAAACAACTCAGGAGATGTTTCACAAAATTTAGGTGAGCTATCCCACTAGAAGAGAAGTTGCAATCATCAATATACAAGTGCATCTACAACAGGAGAATCATGAAGATTTTATCAAAATATCAAAGAGAAAAAAGGAAGGAGAGGTTCAGGAACAAGAAAAGGTAGAGGAAGAAGAACGTTTATTCCTAAGAACTTCTATGAATATCCCTTGATTTCCAAGTATCACTGAGCCTTAAACTAAGGGCAAGAAATTCCTTCTAGACACAACTTTATCTCAGATGTTGTAATAAACATTGTTTCATAGGTGGTTAACAATTAACTGTTTGTCATAGATATTCTTTTTCTTTCTTTGCATTAACTAGGGAAAATGAGTAAATGATCAATGAATTTGGCTATACTGTGTCAGAGGATCGATTTATATTTATAAATATCCATATTGGGCACGCAAATACTGAGTTAATGTGTAGTTGAATAAAAGTGCTAAATATGATGTCGATGGGGTGCCTGGGTGGCTCAGTGGGTTAAAGCCTCTGTCTTCGGCTCAGGTCATGATCCCAGGGTCCTGGGATCGAGCCCCGTGTCGGGCTCTCTGCTCAGCAGGAAGCCTGCTTCCCCTTCTCTCTCTGCCTGCCTCTCTGCCTATTTGTGATCTCTGTCTGTCAAATAAATAAATAAAACTTTGAACAACAGCAACAACAACAAAAATATGGGGTCAAAATCAGGATACTTGATAGAATAAGTTAACTAACATTGACTCTCCAGGAAATCTTCCTGTTTTTCTTGGCCTTCCCTACCAAATGAGGCCTAGTAAATGTGTGCTTACTGTTTGACATGCACATTTTCCCCCCTTCAAACTGTAGTACTACTTAAAGCAACAGAGCCAAAGTTCTAGAATAAAAACATAGACTATATCCTGACAAATGTTATTAATACTAGAAATTCAGAGATCTAAAAGCAAATATGGACGATAAAAAAATTGGAATTAGTACTTTGAAATGGCTTCTTTGTCATATCATCTGATAAAACTTATTTGTTTTTAAATGAGTGCTCTGAAAGAGCATTGGAAGGAAAAGCTAATCCCAAGATGAAAGACACCGGCATTCTTAAGATGTCGTGTATCATTCTTGGAACCAAAGAACTGACAGGTCATCACTCTAGAGTCCCTTACATTCTTTCAGAGGCATGTACTACTGAAATGATTTCATACAGCCAAGCAGAAGCTGTAGGACTTAAAAAATGGTGCCATTATGGGTATCCACCAGCAATCAGTTATCTGCCAATTGACATAAGCAATGTCAATAAAAGCAGTACCTTGAATGTGGTTATCCACAAAGTGCTGGAGATATTATGATCATAAAATTCTCGAGGAAAGAATGTACTTGTATGTAGAGACATTAGATCCAATACTTTTCTCAAAGACACTTAAAGTTGATTTCTTATGAAGACTGTAAATAAAGAAAACATTATGGGAGTTGGAGTTAGAATATGCTGCACGGAAGTTTTGTATGATCTAGAAAATGTGCTTGATTCAGAAAGATAGCCTGGACTCAATAGCAGGAACTTAGAGCTGCAAGGGAGTGGCTTTTCCTTATTCAGTAGGTTGTGTTTGAAACCACCTCAATGTAACTTCAACAATTCCTGTTTCTGACTTGAGGACTAAAAGAGAGAAGAGTATGTGAAATCAAAAAGGCCGGTATTTGCAGTATCCTTAGCTATTGTTTTTGGGATCCAGCTGCCAAAAAGAAACACCAAAATAAGAAAGTACATTCTCTCTGCAGAAGGAGTGATTTGGAGAGATCAGCAGCCAAAAGGTAAGAACTTCTAGACAGTAAAGCTTTGATAGAAACTACCTTCAGGTAGTGCCACTGGTGGAGAGCAAAACATAACATTAAAGCAGTAGATAAGAAAGGTAGAACATTAAATATCAACAGGAGAATGAATATATTAATTTTGTGGTAGTCACATAATGGATATTATTCAGAAAGTATAGTGAATGATCTACAACTATACACAACAATATGGTGATTACCACAGAGAAGTCAACCAAAAAACTGTACATGTGTATGATTCTATATGAAGAAAATAAAACAGACAAAACTTATTTATACTGAAGACATTAGAATAGTAGTTACTCTTGCAAAATGTATTGTCAGGAAGGGGACACAAAGAAAACTTCTAAAATGGTAGTAACATTCTATTTCTTATGAGTGGTGATTATTCAAGGTGTTACATTTGTGGTAATTTATTGAATCATATAACTATAGTGTGCAGATTTTTAGATACATTATACTTCAATAAGAATTTTTCATAAGCTTGAAAATACAAGAAAAGGCTCTTAGATTTTTGTAGAGAGAAGCAGCAAGAAAAGGCTATCAGAGTCTCAGAGAGAGAAGAGTAGAGGAAAGATCCCATTACATGGCAGGTAGGGAAGAAGAATCTAATCTACTTAGGTATTTTACTATAATCTGATGTCTTATAATAGCTCAGCCTCATATCTCAGTTACTCTTTTTTTAGAAGAAAACCTAATCATTTTGTAATTTCTTACTTTGCAAGAAAAAATATTAAAAAAAAAAGAACAATCCTTTCAGGACAAATAGAATATTGCATTTTATGTAGAGCAAAACTGTCATTCAAAAATGAAAGGAAAGAACCTGTCATTCCATATGCAGGTATATAAATTGAAAAAAATAGTAGTTTTACCCAGCTCTAAAGAAAGAAAACAACTCCTTAGTAAGTGAACAATAATAGTAAATAAATAAAAATATATTATCAGTTTTAAGAAATGCAAAATCATTAAATAATCAAAAGATAACATTATTTTTTCCTAAGGATAAAGTGAGAAAGTTGTTAATGAAAAACAAATTATAAAGTCCCTGAGTGGTTTTAAAATAATGCTTCTAATTTTGTACACAAAACAAACAAACAGGAAAACATAAAGAAAAAAAAAACCTGATCATTACCAGATCATAAAATTATCCCCAAACTGAAATAGTTTCTTGGTCGGCTTCTGAGTTTGAATTATATGGCTGTGACCACATTAGAGAAATGAAATCATTCACACCAGCAGCAAGATGTAGAGGCAACTAAAAAGATAAAGCTATTTCGTAAAAAACTTCCAGACCTTAACTTTGCCTACAAAGACTACATTTCCTCTAGAAATTTTAAAAGCTTAGAACTATTCTTAGTGTGCAATTAAATCATGAGTCCAGATATTTTAGCCACTGCCAGGCAAATTAGAAAATCAAACTGAATGCTTTTTTAATATCCATTAAACTGTTATCATTTCAAAGTAATACTTTGTTTCTCAGCAATCCTAAACAAACTTGTCCTCAGACATGAATTCTTGAAAAACACTTGTTACATCTTTTTGTATCTGATACATACAACCCATGATACATACAACTCATCCATTCCTAAGAAAGAATTACCAGATCACTTTTAGTAAATCAGTTTTCATCGACTTCACCCCTACAACTCTGCTTCCCAGTTCCTATATGTAAGTGTGTTCAGATAAAATAATTATTAAAATTTAGTTTAAGTATATGAAAACATATAGGGGTGCCTGGGTGTCTCAGTTGGTTAAGTGTCCAACTCTTGATTCGGGCTCAGGTCATGATCTCAGAGTCATTAGCTTGAGTGCCTTGTCTGGCTCTGCACTCAGTTGGAAGTCTGCTTGACTTTCTCTCTCTCCCCCACCCCCTGCACCTTCCCTTGAGTTCTGTCTCTCTCTTTCTAAAATAATAAATAAATAAATCTTTTAAAATTACATAAATCACTTGAAGGAATATATTATATTAAAGATATTAATTATATATAGAGAGAGAAATATATTATTTATTATTATTATATTAATTATTATATATATGTGTGTATATATATTATTTATATTTGTGCATTGTGTTTACAAGCATTTTCAGGATCCAGGGGGTTTTGTTTGTATGTTCAGTTTTAGTGAATTGTCAAATATTTTTTAAAGATGTAGGCAAGTTAATCAATTTATTATTTTCTGATTTCTCAGTTTTGTGACATATTTGGAAAGCTTTTCATCTCTAAGTCCATTATACATAGAATAAAAAGTTCCTGTGTGTTTTTCTAGAACTCATATAGCTTTTTTTTTTTTTTCTTCTGTTTTGGTGTTCACATCTCTGTTCCATCTGATAGTTATTTTTGCATAAGGAGTGGGTAAGTATAAACATTACCTTTTTTCCTGATAGGTACACTGTTGTCTCAGTAACATTTTCTAAATAATCTCTTCCCACTCCACATTCAATGCCATGTCTTTATAGCTGGGTAATTAATCTGTTTACATGATTTAAATGCACTGATTCATTTACTATGACTTCACTATGTGTGTATTTTCTTGATGGGGCTACATCTTCTAATCATTTAACTTTTTATTTTTTTTTATTTTTTTTTTAAGATTTTATTTATTTATAGGCAGAGAGGCAGGCAGAGAGAGAGAGAGGGAAGCAGGCTCCCTGCTGAGCAGAGAGCCCGATGTGGGACTCGATCCCAGGACTCTGGGATCATGACCTGAGCCGAAGGCATAGGCTTTAACCCACTGAGCCACCCAGGTTCCCTCATTTAACTTTTTTAAAGGATTTATTAATTTCAGAGAGAGAGAAAAAAAAAAAAAAAACATGCACAAGTGGAAGGTAGGGGCAGAGGCAAAGAGGAAGAGAGAATCTCCTGCAGACTCCCCGCTGGGTGTGGAGACTGACATGGGGCTTGATCTTCCAACCCAGAGATCATGACTCCAGCTGGGAGTCATGGGTCAGACCCAACCAACTAAGCCACACAAGCACCCTTAATCATTTAATATTTTATGTGTAAAATCTACTTTTCAAAATTTAATATTAATGGGCATTAAAACATCTTTCCATGCCAATAAATATAGAAATACATCAGCAATTGCAGTCATAGATTTAAGAGCATGTATATGATTCTGTATCACAACACTATAAGAGTGGTATGTTGAAATTACACGTTAGAAGCATATTTTGCAATAACATATATTCCAAATGTTAGCAGAGTATGTTTCTGTTATAGGTATTAGGTTGGTGTTAAAATGGGTATTTTTTTCTGCTTTTATGTTTTTTTTTCTCTATTTTATAAGTTGTTACTTAAAAATATAATCATTTTTTCTTCATTAATTACAAAAAATGGCTTTTACTTTTCCACCTTTTCAAAACTTCTGGTGATCCTGTTCCCATGAGTATAAATATGAGATTTTTTAGGTGGCATTTTTTTAAATGTCCTTCAATATCTGACTACAAAATACCCTTTCTCTCACATTGAATTTTCACATTGACTTGAATATACCCTACTTTTCTTTCTTTTTTTTTACAATTTCTCTCCTTTCTCCTTTACAATGATTTTCTGCTTCCTTTTTTCTATACTCAAGGAATTTTTTAATAATCTTATTAGATCACACATTATACCATAGCATATATATTTTTTTATCTATATATGACTGTGTCCTCCACTACACTGAGTTCCTCAAAGCAAGGTCTTCTATAATTCTCCTTTGTAACCCCATCAGTGTACTCAACTACAAAATTGCCCAGTGAATGTCTGTTGAATGAATAAATAAGTGGAAGGATTTATTCCTGGATTACCAGGATGGTAGAATATTCACAAATCAATCAATATGATACATCACATTAATAAGAGAATGGATAAGAAAAACATGATCATTTCAATAGACACAGAAAAAACATTTGATGTAGTACAACATCTATTCATGATAAAAGCCCTCAATAAATATAAGGAAGATATCTCAATATACCAGAGGCCATCTGTGAAAAACCGGTAGCTAACATCATCCTTAATGGGGAAAAGCAAAGAGCTATTCCCTTAGGTCAGGAAAAATACAAGAATGTCCACTCTCAATGTTTTTATTCATCATAGTACTTGAAGGCTTAGCCATAACAATCACACAACAAAAATAAAAGTCATCCACATCAGTAGGGAAGAAGACTTTCAGTGTTTGAAGATGACATGATACTACATACGGAAAGCCCAAAAGACTCCATTTAAAAATGGCTAGAACTAATAAATGACTATGGTAAAGTCAAAGGATACAAAAATCAATGCACAGAAATCTATTGCATTTCTATACACTAATAATGATGCAGCAATAGAAATCAAGGACTCAATCCCACTTAAAATTGGACCAAAAACTATAAATACCAAGAGGTAAACCTAACCAAAAAGGTGAAAGATCTTTACTCTGAAACCTATAAAACAATGATGAAAGAAATTGAAAGCAACACGAAGAAATGGAAAGATGTCCCATGCTTATGGATTAGAAGAACAAATATTGTTAAAATGTCTGTATTACCTGAAGCAATCTACACATTTAATGCAATTCTTGTCACAATACCACTTCCGTTTTTCACAGAACTAGAACAAACAATCCTAAAATACCAAGCAATCTTGAAAAAGAAAGGGAAAACTCGAGGCTTCACAATTCTGGGCTTCAAGTTATATTACAAAGCTGTATTAATCGAAACAGTGTGGTACTGGTACAAAAATAGACACACAGATCCATAGAACAGAACAGAAAACCTAGAAATAAACCCACAATTATATAGTCAAGTAATCTTTGACAAAGCAAGAAAGAACATCCAAAAAAAAAAAAAAGAGAGAGTCTCTTTAACAAATGCTATTGGGAAAACTGGACAGTAACATGCAAAATAATGAAACTGGACCACTTGTTTATAACATACACACACACAAAAAAAGTTCAAAATGGATTAAAGACCTAAATATGAGACAGGAAACCCTGAAAATCCCAGAAGAGAACACAGGCAGTAACTTCTTTGACATCAGCCATAGCAACTTCTTACTAGATTTGTCTCCTAAAGCAAGGAAAACAAAATAAAAAATAAACTATTGGAACTACATCAAAAGAAAAATCTTGAAAGCAAAGGAAACAGTCAACAAAACAACCCACTGAATGGGAGAAGATATTTGGAAATGAAAGGGCTAGCTAGTATCCAAGATCTATAGAGTTTCTCAAACTCAACACCCAAAAAAACAACCCAATTAAGAAATGAGCAGAAGACATGAATAGACATTTCTCCAAAGTAGATGTACAGATGGTCAACAGACATATGAAAAAATCCTCACCATCAGTTATCATTAGGGAAATGTAAATCAAAATGAAATATCTCTTCACACCTATCAGAATGGCTAAAATCAACAACACAAGAAATAGTAGGTGTTGATGAGGTTGTGGAGAAAAAGGAAATCTCTTGCTCTGCTGATGGGAATGAAAATTGGTACAGCCACTGTGGAAAACAGTTATGGATTTTTATTCTAATTTCCCTGATGACTAATGATGTTGAACATTTTTTCATGTGTCTGTTAGTTATTCGCATGTCTCCTTTGGAGAAGTGTCTGTTCATGTCTTCTGCCCACTTTATGTCTTGATTATTTGTTTTTTCGGTGTTGAGTTTGAGAAGCTCTTTATAGATCTTGGATACCAGCCCTTTATCTGTAGTGTCATTTCCAAATATCTTCTCCCATTTCATGGGTTGTCTCTTTGTTTTGTTGACTGTTTCCTTTGCTGTTCAGAAGCTTTTTATCTTGATGAAGTCCCAGAAGTTTATTTTCGCTTTTGTTTCCCTTGCCTTTAAGACGTGTTTGGAAAGAAGTTGCTGTGACCAATGTCAAAGAGGTTACTGTCTGTGTTATCTTCTAGGAATTTGATGGATTCCTGTCTCACATTGAGGTCTTTCAACAATTTAGAATTTATCTTTGTGCATGATGTAAGAAGGTGGTCAAGTTTCATTCTTCTGTCTATAGCTGTCCAATTTTCCCAGCACCATTTGGTGAGGAGACTGTCTTTTTTCTATTGGATATTTTTTCCTGCTATGTCAAAGATTAGTTGACCATAGAATTGAGGTTCCATATCTGGGCTCTCTATTCTGTTCCATTGATCTGTGTATCTGTTTTTGTGCAAGTACCATGCAGTCTTGGTGATCACAGCTTTGTAATAAAGCTCAAAATCAGGTAACGTGATGCCCCCAGCTGTGTTTCTCTTTTTCAACATTTCCTTGACAATTCGGGTCTTTTCTGGTTCCATACACATTTTAGGATTGTTTGTTCCAACACTTTGAAAAATGCCATTGGTATTTTGATCGGGATGGCATTGAAAGTATAGATTGCTCTGGGCAGCATAGACATTTTAACAATGTTTATTCTTCTGATCCATGAGCATGTAATGTTTTTCCATCTTTTTTGTAACTTCTTCAATTTCCTTCATAAGTTTTCTGTAGTTTCTAGAGTACAGATACTTTACCTCTTTGGTTAGGTTTATTCCAAGGTATCTTAAGGTTTTTGGTGCTATTGTAAATGGAATCAATTCCCTAATTTCTCTTTCTACAGTTACATTGTTAGTGTATAGGAAAGCAACTGATTTCTGTGAATTGATTTTGTATCCTGCCACATTACTGAATTGTTGTATGAGTTCTAGTAATTTGGGGGTGGAGTATTTTGTGTTTTCCACATACAGTATCATATTGAGATACCACCTTACACCAGTTAGAATGACAAAAATTGACAAGACAAGAAACAACAAATGGAGAGGTTGTGGAGAAAGGAGAACCCTCTTACACAGTTGGTGGGAATGTAAGTTGGTACAGGCACTTTGGAAAATAGTGTGGAAGTTCCTCAAAAAGTCAAAAATAGATTTACCCTATGACCCAACAACTGCACTACTGGGTATTTACCCCAAAGATGCATATGTAGTGAAAAGAAGGGCCATATGCAACCCAACATTCATAGCAGCAATGGCCACAATAGCCAAACTGTGGAAGGAGTTGAGATGCCCTTCAACAGATGAATGAATGAAGAAGATATGGTCCATTTATACAATGGAATATTCCTCAGCCATCAGAAAGGATGAATACCAAAATTTGCATCAACATGGATCGAACTGGAGATTATGCTAAGTGAAATAAGTCAAACAGAGAAAGACAATTATCATATGGTTTCACTTATTTGTGGGACATAAGGAATAGCATGGAGGACATTAGGAGAAGGAAGGGAAAAATTAAGTGGGGGCGGGGGGATCAGAGCAGCAGAGTGGGAGGCAAACCATGAGAGACTATGGACTCCAGGAATCAAACTGAGGGTTTAGGAGGGGAGGAGGCAAGGGGATGGATGAGCATGGTGATGGGTATTAAGGTGGACACATATGCATGGAACACTGGGTGTTATATGCAAACAGTGAATCATGGAACACTACATCCAAAACCAATGATGTGGAGAAGTCAAGATGGCAGAGGAGTAGCAGGCTGAGATGACATCAGGTAGCAGGAGATAAACTAGATAGTTTATCAAACCACTCCAAACACCTACAAATCCAACAGGAGATCGAAGAGAAGAAGAGCAGCAATTCTAGAAATAGGAAACTGACCATTTTCTGAAAGGTAGGACCTGTGGAGAAGGGAATCCAAAGCGATGGGAAGATAGACCGCAGGGGGAGGGACCAGCTCCTGGCAAGCAGCCGAGCAATGGAGCACAAAATCAGAACTTTTTAAAGTCTGCTTCATTGAGGGACATTGCTCCAGAGGCTAAGCGGGAGTGGAGCCCTTGCAGGGACAGTGAGGTCTCAGATCCCACAGAGTTACAGAAGGATCGGATGTGTTTGAGTGTCACAGATCTTGCAGGTATTATAGTGGAGAAGCCAGCTACAGAGACAGAGCTGAGGAGTGAGCTCTCAAACCGGGGTTACCTTAAAATGTGTTCTGAGGCATAATCAGACCATTGTTCCTTGAGCAGGGACCCCACAAGTGGCAGATCTGGGGAGACACCCCTGGAAGAGCAGCAGGGATTGGCTGGGTTTGGAGACTAGAGGCAGGGCTATGCACCAGAGACAGACATGCTTGGTCACAGGCCAGGTGAGCTCAGAGGGCGGCCAGAAGCCAGGGAGGCCGGAGTGATTGAGCACTTTTCTCTGAGGGCGCACTGAGGAGTGGGGACCCGAGCTCTCAGCTCCTCTGGGCTGGAGATTAGGAGGCCACCATTTTCATTCCCATCCTCCAGAGCTCTACGGAAGGCGTTCAGGGAACAAAAGCTCCCGAGAGCAAACCCAAGGAGATTACTTAGCCTGGCCCCTGGCAAGGGTGGAATAATTCTGTTTCTGGCAATGACACTTGAGAATCACTATAACAGGCCCCTCCCCCAAAAGATCAGCAAGAACATCCAGTCAAGACCAAGCTCACTGATCAAGGAGAACAGTGGAATTCCAGAAGAGGGGAAAGCAAAACATGGAATTCATGGCTTTCTCCCCATGATTTTTTAGTCTTGCAAAGTTAATTATATTATTTTAATTTTGTTTTTCTTATTTTAATTTTTTGAACTTTTACTCTTTCCTCTTTTAACGTTTTTTTAACTAGTTTATCTTAGCAATACCTATCTTTAAAAAAGAAAGAACTTTTTGAACCTTCATTATTATAGTCATATTTTATCCTTCATTCTATCTAACTTTATTTTTTGTATACACATAGGGTTTGTTCTCCTAAAAAAATGTGGGATACAGCGTCTTCTAATAGATCAAAATATACCCTAAATCTAGCACAGGGCTTTGTTCTAGTCTCCAGCATGAGCAAATTCTCTCCACTTTCTTTTTCTTTCTTTTCCCAACCAACTTATCAACTCCTTTTTTAGAATTTTTTAAAAATTTTTCATCTTTACAGTCATATTCCAACCTTTCATCATGTTTACCCATATATATATATACACACACATATATGTATATGTATATGTATATGTGTATATACATATGTATACATATATATATGTATACACACACACACACACACACACACACACACATATATATATATATATATATATATATATATACACACACGTTTTTCTTTCTTTAACATTTTGGGAGGTAGTTTCTTCTAAGAGACCAAAATACTCCCAAAATTAAGTGGGTGGCTCTTTTCTATTCACCAGTCTAATACACATATTCTCTCTTTTTTTTTTTTTTTAACTTCTTTTTACCCCTTTCCTCTCCCCATGATTTGGGATCTCCTCTGATTTGTTTAACACACATTTTTCTGGGGTCTATCCAACAAAAAGATCTAACAATTTTAAATATCTATGCCCCTATCATGGGAGCAGCCAACTATACAAACCAATTAATAACAAAATCAAGGAACACATCAACAATAATACAATAATAGTAGGGGATTTTTTTTTTTAAGATTTTATTTATTTGACAGAGAGAAATCAGGGCTAGGCAGAGAGGCAGACAGAGAGAGGGGGAAGCAGGCTCCTGCTGAGCAGAGAGCCCGATGCAGGGCTCGATCCCAGGACCCTGAGACCATGACCTGAGTCAAAGGCAGAGGCTTAAACAACTGAGCCACCCAGGCGCCCCAATAGTAGGGGATTTTAACACTCCCCTCGCTGAAATGGACAGATCATCCAAGCAAAAGATCAACAAGGAAATAAAGGCCTTAAGTGACACACTGGACCAGATGGACATCACAGATATATTCAGAACATTCCATCCCAGTGCAACAGAATACACATTCTTCTCTAGAACACATGGAACATTTTCCAGAATAAATCACATCCTGGATCACAAATCAGGCCTCAACCAGTACCAAAAGATTGGGTTCATTCCTTGCATATTTTCAGACCGCAATGCTCTGAAGCTAGAACTCAATCACAAGAGGAAATTTGGACAGAACATAAATACATGGAGGCTAAAGAGCATCCTTCTAAAGAATGAATGGGTCAACCAGGAAATTAGAGAAGAATTGAAAAAACTCATGGAAACAAATGATAATGAAAACAATGGTTCAAAACCTGTGGGACACAGCAAAGGCAGTCCTGAGAGGAAAATATATAGGGATACAAGTCTTTCTTGAGGAACAGGAAAGGTCTCAAATACACAACCTAACCCTACACCTAAAGGAGCTGGGGAAAGAACAACAAAGAAAGCCTAAACCCAGCAGGAGAAGAGAAATCATAAAGATCAGAGCAGAAATCAATGAAATAGAAACAAACAAACAACAAAAAAAAAACAATAGAACAAATCAATGAAACTAGGAGCTTGTTCTTTGAAAGAATTCATATGATTGATAAACCCCTGGCCAGACTTATCAAAAAGAGAAGGGAAAGGACCCAAATAAATAAAATCATGAATGAAAGAGGAGAGATTACAACCAACACCAAAAAATACAAACAATTATAAGAACACATTATGAGGAACAATATACCAGAAAATTTGATAATCTGGAAGAAATGAATGCATTCCTAGAGATATATAAACTACCAAAACTGAACCAGGAAGAAACAGAACACCCAAACAGAACCCATAACCAGTAAGGAGATTGAAGCAGTCATCAAAAATCTCCCAAAAAACAAGAGCCCAGAGCCAGATGGCATCCCAGGGGAATCCTACCAAGCATTTAAAGAATAAATAATTCCTATTCTCCTGAAACTGTTCCAAAAAATAAAAATGGAAGGAAAACTTCCAAATTCATTTTATGAGGCCAGCATTACTTTGATCCCAAAACCAAAGATCCCATCAAAAAAGAGAAGTACAGACCAATATCCTTGATGAACACATATGTGAAAATTCTCACCAAAATACTAGCCAGTAGGATCCAACAGTACATTAAAAGGATTATTCACCATGACCAAGTGGGATTTATTCCAGGGCTGCAAGGTTGGTTCAACATCTGCAAATCAATGTGATACAATACATTAATAAAAGAAAGAACAAGAACCATATGATTCTCTCAATAGATGCTGAAAAAACATTTGACAAAGTACAGCATCCTTTCTTGATCAAAACTCTTCAAAGTGTAGGGATAGAGGGCACATACCTCAATATCATCAAAGCCATCTATAAAAAACCCACAGTGAATATCATTCTCAATGGAGAACAACCAAGAGCTTTTCTGCTAAGGTCAGGAACAAGGCAGGAATGTCCATTATCACCACTGCTATTCACTATATTACTAGAAGTCCTAACCTCAGCAATCAGACAACAAAAAAGAAATTAAAGTCTTCCAAATCGGCAAAGAAGTCAAACTATCACTCTTTGCAGATGATATGATACTATATGTGGAAAACCCAAAAGACTCCACTCCAAATCTGCTAGAACTTGTATAGGAATTCAGCAAAGTGTCAGGATATAAAGTCAATGCACAGAAATCAGTTACATTTCAATACACCAACAACAAGACAAAAGAAAGAGAAATTAGAGTCAATCGCATTTACAATTGCACCCAAAACCATAAGATACCTAGGAATAAACCTAACCAAAGAGGCAAAGAATCTGTACTCATAGAACTATAAAGTACTCATGAAAGAAATTGAGGAAGATACAAATAAATGGAAAAATGTTCCATGCTCATGGATTGGGAGAACAAATATTGTGAAAATGTCTATGCTGCCTAAAGCAATCTACACATTTAATGCAATCCCTATCAAAATCCCACTTATTTTTTCAGAGAAATGGAACAGATAATCCTAAAATTTATATGGACCTCGAATAGCTAGAGGAATGTTGAAAAAGAAAGCCAAAGTTGGTGGCATCTCAATTCCAGACTTCAAGCTCTGTTACAAAGCTGTCATCATCAAGACAATATGGTACTGGCACAAAAACAGACCTATAGATCAATGGAACAGAATAGAAAGCCCAGAAATAGACTCTCAACTTTATGGTCAACTAATCTTCAACAAAGCAGGAAAGAATGTCCAATGGAAAAAAGACAGTCTCTTTAAGAAATGGTGTGGGAAAATTGGACAACCACATGCAGAAGAATGAAACTGAACCATTTCCTTAAACCACACATGAAAATAGACTCAAAATGGATGAAGGACCTCAATGTGAGAAAGGAATCCACCAAAATCCTTGAGGAGAGCACAGGCAGCAACCTCTTCGACCTCAGCCACAGCAGCTTCTTCCTAGAAACATCGCCAAAGGCAAGGGAAGCAAGGACAAAAATGAACTATTGGAACTTCAGCAAGATCAAAAGCTTTTGCACAGCAAAGGAAACAGTTAACAAAACCAAAAGACAACTGACAGAATGGGAGAAATATTTGCAAACAATATATCAGATAAAGAGCTAGTATCCAAAATCTATAAAGAACTTATCAAACTCAACACCCAAAGAACAAATAATCCAATCAAGAAATGGGCAGAGGACATGAACAGACATTTCTGCAAAGACATCCAGATGGCCAACAGACACATGAAAAAGTGCTCCACATCACTCGGCATCAGGGAAATACAAATCAAAACCACAATGAGGTACCACTTCATACCAGTCAGAATGGCTAAAATTAACAAGTCAGGAAATGAGATTTTGGCAAGGATGTGGAGAAAGGGAAACCCTCCTACACTGTTGGTGGGAATGCAAGCTGGTGCAACTACTCTGGAAAACAGCATGGAGGCTCCTCAAAAAGTTGAAAATAAAGCTACCCTATGACCCAGCAATCACACTACTGGGTATTTACCCCAAAGATACAAAGGTAGTGATCCAAAGGGGCACATGCACCCAAATGTTTATAGCAGCAATGTCTACAATAGCCAAACTATAGAAAGAACCTAGATGTCCATCAATATATGAATGGATAAAGAAAATTTGATGTATAGATACAATGTAATATTATGCAATCATCAAAAAATGAAACCTTGCCATTTGCGATGGTCTTGATGGAACTAGAGTGTATTATGCTGAATGCAATAAGTCAATCAGAAAAATACCATTATCATATGTTCTTCCTGATATAAGGAAGTTGAGAGGCAATTTAGGGGCTTTGGGGGTAAGAAAGGAATAAAGGAAAAAGATGGGATCAAGAGGGAGACAAACCATAAGAGACTCTTAATCTCACAAAACAAACTGAGGGTTGCCAGGGGAAGTGGGGTAAGGAGGGGGTGGTTGGGTTATGGACATTGGGGAAGGGATGTGCTATGGTGATTGTTGTGAAGTGTGTAAACCTGGCGATTCACAGACCTGTACCCCTAGGGCTAATAATACATTATATGTTAATAAAAAAATTAAAAAATTAAAAAACCTAATGATGCACTGTATGGTGATTAACATAACATAATAAAAAATTATAAAATAAAAAAAAGAAGGTAGAATGGAGGTTCCTCAAAAGTTAAAAATTGGGGAACAAAATTAAAAAGAGAACTACTCTATGACACAGTAATTGCACTACTGGGTATTTACCGAAAGAAATTAAAAACACTAATTGAAAGGGTCACATGAACCCTTATGTTTATAGCAGCATTATTTACAATAACCACGCTATGGAAACAGCAAATTGTCCACTGATAGATAAATTGATAAAGAGGAGGTAGTATATACGTGTAATGGAACATTATTTAGGTATAAAAAAAGAATGAAATCTTGACGTTTGACATTCGGCATGGATGGCACAAGAGAGTACAATGCTGATTGAAATAAGTCAGTCAGAGAAAGACAAATACTGTATGATATCATTCACATGTGAAATTTAAGAAACAAAGACCAAAAGAACAAGGGGGGAGAAAGAGAGAGAAAGACTAATCAAGAAAGAGACTTTTAATTATGGAGAACGAATTGATGCTTACCAGAGGGGAGGTAGATGGGGGGATGGGTGAAACAAGGGTTAGGGATCAAGGAGTGCAATTGTGGATGAGCACAGGATGTTTTATGGAATTGTTGGGTCACTATGTTATACACCTGGCACTGATAGAACATTGTATATTATCTAACTGGAATTAAAATAAAAATTTATCCAGCCAGTCTCCTTCTCTGCCATCCCTCCTCATGCGCCCTGCCAGCTCTTGTCCCACTTCCAGCACAGCCCACCCACTGCCCTCTGTGGTGAGGGTGGCCTGGGTCGAGGGTGCAGGGAGGGATGGAGGGAGGGTGGGATGGTTGGGGTGTGGAAGCCAGAGGAAGTCAACCACTTCCGTGGCTTTAAGGAGAAGGGATGGGAGGATTGTCCCAGTGGTGGCATGGTCCGTGGCAGCACCCAAGTGGCCTCCCTCATGGGCAGGCAACATGGAGGCTTGTGCCCCGTAGGGTTGCTTGGCACCTGCTGAGTCAAGGTGAGCTGTGTGGTCCCACTCCCTGTCTTGTCCAACCACCACCCCCTTCCAGGTACCTAGTGCATCTGGAGGTTGTGGAGGTTTAAAATAAAAACTTAAAAGTTACTGGGTGGCTCAGTGGATTAAGCAGCAGGCTCTTGATTTCAGCTCTGGTCATGATCTCAGGGTCCTGAGATCTAGCCTCAGTGCAGGGAGTCTGCTTGAGGATTCTCTCTGTTCCTTTCCCTCTGCCCCTCCCTCTTCCCCTCTCCCCACTTGCTCTCTCTCTCTCTCAAATAAATAAAAAAATCTTTTTAAAAAATAATAAATTAAATTAAATTTAAAAAAGAATAAATGAGTGAATAAATGCATAAATTCAGACTTAGACACTGGTCATTCCAATCTAATGTTTTTAGGTTAGACTACAGTGATGAGAAATAGGAGCTCAGTACACAAAAATGTTATCAAATAATGAATATGAATTTTAAGCTTCATTTAGCACAATTGGACAATTTGTAAGTATTATTGATTTTCCCCTATAATTTTTAAATGCAAAAAAAAATGCTAAATATGAGAGAAGAATGGTAGCATTCATTAATTTCTTCATTTATATGTTCAACAAGTACAAGTTGAACAACTATCAGAGCTTTAAAAAAAAGATGGAAAAATTTTGAGCCATTCTCCTCAAGGGCTCACGATCTTCTAGATGCTTTAAAAAAAAAAAAAAAGAAAGAAAGAGCACAAAACCCATAATCAACCTGTACAAGAATTTAGACCAAAATATGCTACTAAATAATTAGATGACTAAGAAGATGCCTGACCCAGCTTATTGTTCCCTTTTCTTATTAAGTTGTCTTATATCATGAACTTATCAGACAAGAAAAACCTCTAGAATGAATTACATTCTCAAATCTGCTCAAACTTAAATTCTTAAAGAACATAGTGTCTCCTTTTTCTGCACCATTGTATCCTCAGACCTGTCAGAATTCCTAGAAGTAGTTGAAAAACATTTATTGAATATAGAGTGGATGAGTGAATGAATTATGCTCCTAGCATCATAAATTTTAAGACAAAAATGTCTATCCTGTAACTCTGTGCTCAAACAAATTATACTATTCAGGTATTAGGGAAAGAATGAGGAGATATGAGGAAAAAAGTAGTGCATTAGAAAATAAATAAGAATATGTATTATGTGTATTAAAGCTACAGTGCAATTCTGGAAATTTGCTTACTCTTTGCCTGGGCTTTACAGTCCTGCTTTACATGTGACTTTAACTCATGGTAAATTTGTCCTACGATAATATAATTTGGTACCATGAAATACCATAATGACAAAGTTTAAATAATCTTTCATACAAGGACTCCTGCTCTTTAACAATTTGAAAGAATGTCACAAAAGATTTGTGAGACCAATCTCCTCTCACCTTGAGCTGAAAGATAAGGGCTAGGTAAAGAGATGACACATCTTACAAGAATTTGAAAATTATACAAATATAATTGGCTTCTTAAGGACAACTTTTATCATCCTCTGATACAAAACAGATAGACATCTGAAGTTTTGTTTTCATGTAAGTAAATGGACAAAATCATAAGGATTAAAAGTTTAAGTTTGAGTCACCAAAAAATGTTCTTTAAAGGGAAGAGTCAAATTCAAAATTTATGGGTCAGGGAAAGAAGCTTATTTCCTTAAATGCATTGTTCTAATGGTATGTTAACTTTTATTTCCAAGTATATAATGTTATCATAGTTGATATCACGTAATTATATCTTAATTTTAGCTCTTGAAATGCAAAACTATTAAAATATTACTTCTAAGTATTCTACTAGCCAGTTTATTTCCGTATTTACTGTTTTATTAGAATGTATTATATATATGTTTCTATCAATATTTAATTTATTTTTAAGCCTCTGAGCAATATAACCTCATATTCTCTACTTCCTTAGAAATTGAATGTATCTTGGTGATTGCAGACATAAGCACACTTGTAGCAGACCTTCAGCTGGTCTGATAAATGGTACAGTGTGCTTTTTTTTTTTTCCCCCCAAATCAGCTGGGACAAGTCAGGTGACAAATGATTTCCATTAGCTTCAGCAGAATGGAAACAAAACAGATCAATACAAATGATTTGCAGCAAGTTTAGATCATAAATTTCCTTTTGCCCTCGTACATCATTTTAATATAGAAGTTTTTTTTTTTCCTCTTCATAGTAGAGAAAAAAATCATTAGAGAACTGAAAATTCTAGTTTCAGCAAACTATCCCTGATTTAAGGTGAGACCATTTTAATGCACTATTAATTTTATCCAATGGTACATAACAATATTATTTTAAAATATGACAAACAATAAAAATGTTAATGAACCACATTTCAGAAAATTAATTTCACCTGTAAATTGTGTAAAAACCATAAAATGCTTAAGTCTACAAAGTTAGCTTTGTTGTTTCTATTTTATTTTAAGATCTTTGTTAAACTTTGTCTTCAGTTATATTTCTTAATCATTTTCATTATAATTATTTTTAGTAGATAAAAGTATCTTCATTCCCTTGCTTCATATTCAAAAGATGTGTTTTAGCTTCATGCACTATGTTGCAATATTGATAAAGTGTAGAGAAGAAGGAAGTGGGGGAAGGAAGAAGAGAAAGGAAAAGAAAACAAATCAAATTTTTAAAAAGCAAATTAAGGTTACTTCTTTTGCCTGAATGATTCAAAAGTAAATACCTTTCTTATACAGACGGAGGAATCTGCGAAGACCCACAGGACCACACCCAATGGCTATCAGGGGATTCCTGGCAGTTAATAGACTATTTATTTATATGACTTTGTGGATCCATAAAAAGATGAGCATAAAACTGTCAGTCATGCTACATTCATCAAGAGCATCCATTCTGAATAATGTTCTGCTATACTCAAGGAAAATGTAAGAAGACATTTACGGTACCCAGGGTACTCCCCCACTGCTGTAAAGAGCAAGTATGTTTTACCTCAGCACAGAGGATAAACTTCCGACCTCACCATCATCTGAGAAATAGCAGAAGAGAATGGCCAGGTTGCATGATCCTGTTCTAGCTGACATCTATTGACTTGTGGACAAAGACAATGTGGCAGTGACCCTGCTTTTATAGCCTTCCTCATAAGTCAGTTAACCTTTCTCAAGATTGTAAGATATTTCTTTCTTAATTTAAATCACAAAGATACAGGAAGAAGAAAAACAATTTGGGATGGCAACAGAAAGAGAAGAAAGCAGATATTATACTTACTTTTATGATCTAAATAACTTCAAGTCCCAGCCTTTGTTTTAGAGTGAGGGATGCTGGGAAGGACATGGGAACAAGGTCAGGTCCAGAATGCTTTTATGCCCTCAAGATGAGATCTTAGAGGAATGGTTCAAATTTCACCTAATTTTTCTTAGTAGTTTGAAATAATTTCTCCAGATTTTTCTTGTGGTTCATAGAGAGCTCTAGACCTGATCTGAAAGCCTGGGTTCAAATCCTGATTTTTTTTCTTTGTTCTATGCATGATTGGTAAAAATTATTTAAGTAGTCTAGTATTTAGTTTCCTTATCTGTAAAGTAGGGGAAATATTATCTATACTCTCTAAACCTTAATGTCTATAAGTATCTGACTTCCAACCTGTCCTAATGGGTCCACAGTATCCATATAGCAGTATAACATAATGCTAAGGAGTCTGGAGTCTGGAAGTTGACTGCCTGGATTCAAATCCAGTTTTGCAATGTACCAGTTTGGTAGTGTTTCTATATACTAACAATGAAGTAGCAGAAAAAGATATTAAGAAAATAATTTCATTTATAATTGCACCAAAAAGGAACAAAATACCTATGATAAATTTAACCAAGGATGGGAAATATATGGATCCTGAGGAAAGAAGTTGAAGACAACACAAACAGATGGAAATATATTCTTTGTTCATGGAAGAATTAATATTTTGAAAATGTTCATACTATCTGAAGCAATCTACAGATTCAATTTGCAATCCACATCAAAATAGTAACAATGTTATTCACAGAACTAGGACAAATAATACTGAAATTTATATAGAATCACAAAAGACCCTAAACACCCAAAGTAATCTTGAAATAGAAGAACAAAGCTGGACATATTGCAATTCCAGATTTCAAAATACATTACAAAGCTGTAGTAATCAAAACTGCATGGTACTGGTGCAAAAATAGACACATAGTGCAGACACATAGACACTGGTGCAAAAAAAGACAACACAAATATATAATGGGGAAAAGACAGTCTCTTCAATAAATGATGTTGGTAAAACTAGACAGCCATGTGCAAAAGATTGAAACTGGAACACATTTTTACACCACACACACACAGACACACACACAACTCAAAATGGATTAAAGACCTAAATGTGATACCTGAAACCATAAAAATCTTAGAAGAGAACACAAGCAATAATTTCTTTTAAATAGCCATAGAAATATGTTTCTAGATTCATTCTCTCTGCCAAGGGAAACAAAAGAAAACATAATCTACTAGGACTACTTTAAAATAAAAGCCTCTGCACAGCCAAGGAAACAATTAACAAAACAGAAAGACAACCTAATAAATTGGAGAAGAAATTTGTAAATGATATATCCAAGAAGGTGTTGATATCCAAAATATACAAAGAACTTACATAACTCAATACTTAAAAAAGCAAACGATTCAATTAAAAAATGGGCAGAGAACCCGAATAGACCATTTCTTCAAGGAAGATATACAGATGGCCTACAAGAACATGGAAAGATGCTCAAAATCACTAATTATCAGTGAAATATAAATCAAAACCACCATGAGATATCACCTTACATCTGTCAGAATGGTTAAAATCAAAAAGACAAGAGATAAGCAAAGCAATCTTGAAGAAGAAAACCAAAACTGGAGGCATCACAGTTCTGGACTTCAAGTTGTATTACAAAGCTGGACTAATTAAAATAGTATAGTACTGGCACAAAAATAGGCAGATAGATCAATGGAACAGAATAGAAAACACAGAAATGAACCACAACTATATGGTCAACTAATCTTCAACAAAGCAGGAAAGAATACCCAAGAGAAAAAAAGACAATATCTTCGAAAAATGGTGTTGGGAAAAACTGGACAACATACAAAAAAATGAAACTGAACCACTTTCTTAGACTATACACAAAAATAAATTCAAAAAGGATTAAAGACCTAAATGTGAGACAGGGAACCATCAAAATCTTAAAGGAGAATACAGGCAGTAACCTCTTTGACCTTGGTCCTGACACCTTCTTATTAGATGTGTCTCTGGAGGCAAGGGAAACAAAAACAAAAAGAAACTATTGGAACTTCATCGAAATAAATGCCTCTGCACAGAAAGGAAACAATCAACAAAACTAAAAGGCAACTTACAAAAGGGGAGGAAACATTTGAAAATAACATATCCAATAAAGGGTTAGTATCCAAAATATATAAAGAAATTATCAAACTCAACACCCAAAAAACAAATAATCCAGTTAGAATATGGGCAGAAGACATAAATAAACATTTTCCAAAGCCATCCAGATGGCTAACAGACACATGAAAATTGCTCAGCATCACTCGGCATTAGAGAAATACAAATCAAAACTACAATGAGATATCACCTCACACCTGTCAGATGGCTAAAATTGACAACACAGGAAATGACAGTTATTGGCAATGATGCAGGGAAATGGGAACCCTCTTACATTGTTGGAGAGAAAGCAAACTGGGTTAGTCACTGAGGAAAACAAGTATGGAGGTTTCTCAAGTTAAAAATAAAACTACCCTACAATTCAGCATTGGCGCAACTAGGTATTTACCCAAAGGATACAAAAATACATATTTGAAAGGATAGACGCATGTCAATGTTTTTAGCAGCATTGTCAACAATACCCAAATTATGGAAAGAGTCCAAATGTCCATCGACTGTTGCATGGATAAGAAGATGTGTGTGTGTGTGTGTGTGTGTAAATGGGCAGAAGTCACACGTGTGTGTGTGGTCACACATATGTGTGACTTCTCATTTACACACACACACACACACTGGAATATTATTCAGACATAAAAACAATGAAATCTTGCCATTTGCAACAATATTGATGGAGCTAGAGAGTATTATGCTAAAAGAAGTCAGTCAGTCAGTAAAAGACAAATACCATATGATTTCACTCATGTGGAATTTAAGAAACAAAACAGATGAACATGGGAGGGGAGAGAGAGAGGGGCAAACCATCAAACAGACTCTTAACTACAGAGAACAAACTGAGGGTTGCTGGAGGGGAGGTGGGTGGGGACATGGGTTAAAGGGGTGATGGGTATTAAGGCATGAATTTGTGCTAAGTCATGGGTATTGTATGTAAGTGATGAATCACTAAATCCTACACCTGAAATAAAGAAAGAAGGAAGGAAGGAAGGAAGGAAGGAAGGAAGGAAGGAAGGAAGGAAGGAGAAGAAAAGAGAAATAACAAACACTGGCAAGGATGTGGAGAAAAAGGAAACCTCATGCACTTTTGGTGGGAATGCAAACTGGTGCAATCGCTGTGGAAATTAGTAGGAAGTTTCCTCAAAAATTAAAAATAGAAATATCATATAATCCAATAATTTCACTACTGGGCATTTGCCTAAAGAAAATGAAAATACCAATTCAAAAAGATATATGTGCCCCTATGTTTATTGAAGCATTATTTACAATAGCCACAATAAAACAGAATTTTATGTAGCCATAAAAGATGATGAGATCAACATGGTTGGGCTTAGAGGGTATTAAGCTAAGTGAGGTAAGTTAGTTAAAGAAAACTAAATAACATATGAAACAAATGAATAAGCAAACAGAAAGCAGAATCAGACCTATGGATAGAGAGGAAAATGATAGTTTGCAGAGGGGAGCGTGTTGGATGATGGGCAAAATGAGTGAAAGGGTGTGGGACATACAGGTTTGCAGTTATTGTTGGGTTTGGCCAGCAAAACCTGAGACAGTAAATGAAAAGATTACTCCAGACAGACCTAAGTAGGAGAAAGGAGAGAAACTGGGGACCAGATACTCTAGTGGTGAAAGGTCCCTAGCCAAACTCTACCTCCATTTTTATTATGCATGTTATCGAAAAGGGCACGTATTGCATGGAATTAATTGTTTATGCACCACTGAAAAAAGTAAAATAAAATAAAATTTTTAAAAAATGTATAAAAGTAAAAGAAAAGGAAAATCAGATTAGAAAGGAATGTAAAGTTTCGAAAACTAGAGCAGCAACATTTATGGGCATTGTGTACTTAGAACTATCTATGTTTGTGACTTGCAGGCAGGGAGTAGGTGACTATTAAGAATTTATGTCTAACCTAAGTTAAGCATCTGTTCCCTGCGAGATAGCATGGAGCCAAGATTAGGATCTGGCTGTCTTCAGCACAGAAACTTCAAAGGAGGCCCAGTTTTCTGGTCACTCCTTTGCTTTTCAACTAGCCTCTCCCAAGGAGGATTGTGTTTATCATATCTTAGCTATCCAGGCATTGTTCTGGTTGCTCCTTCTTTGCTTTTCAACTAACCCCTCCCAAGGAGGATTGTGCTTATCATATCTTAGCTAGCCAGGCATTGTGAATTTCCACAGTTATGAAATGAATTAGTCACAGGAATAAAAGGCACAGAATAGGAATATAGTCAAAGTTATCATAACAGTGCTGCATGGTGACAGAGGTGAGCACAGCCTAACATATGGAGAAGTTGAATCACTATATTATAAACCTGAAACTAAGGTAACATTGTGTGTCAACTACACACAGATTAAAAACATAAAAAAAAAGTTGTAAACCTCAAAACTATGAAGATAATATCCTATGCTTTCTCCTAGTACCTTTATTCATTTTACATTTTACATTTCCCATTTAGTCTAACATCTAACATCCATTAGAAACTGATCTTTTATATGTGTGCAATATATGATAAAGTTCAAGATTTATTTTTCCCCATACTAATGGCCAAATGATGGAACATCAGTTATTGAAAAGATTTTTTTTCTTCAGTGTACTACAGTGTCAGGTTTCTCAAAGTGACTGAATATATGGGTCTTTCTAGACAATTTATTCTGTTCTGTTAATCTTCTCTCCTTGCAAAAATACGGATTTCCTAGTTATTTCAAATTTGTAATAACTTTTGATATCTGGTAATGATGTCCTCCAGCTATATTCTTCTTCAAAATTATCTCCAATATTTTTTGAACAGTGATTGCTTTGAAATATCTAGATCAATTAGGGAAAATTGACATCTT